>NC_056626.2:342879460-343180016 GCF_002870075.4 Lactuca sativa
AACACTTTCACAACTAAGGTTGACTACCCTTATCAAGTCAATACTGGTCAACTCTGGTTAACGGTCAATGATCAACTTTGAACGGACTCGGCGAGTGCACTAGAGCGACTTGGCGAGTCTATACGTGTTCACTGACTCCCTAGGATCCTCTCTTGACGCGTCGAGTACTTCCCTGACTCGACGAGTTCCACCTGGCATGAATCGCGGGGCCACCACGACTCAACTCGCTGAGTCTCAAGAACAACTCGGCGAGTTCCAGCTTGACTCAGTCCACCTGTCAACCCTCTCTGACTCTCCCTGACTCACTGAGTCAACCCTTAACTCGGTAAGACTACTCACTGAGTGGTTATGGACAATCTTCATGCTACTCGCCGAGTCTGTTCTTCGGACTCGGCGAGTCTAAGACATGCATGAACTCAAACTCACTCCTGAGGTCAGATCCGTTCTAGTAACTCATAGATCCAGTCCTTCCAAGCACATTTATCACGTAAAGTTACAATCTTGGTGCTCATGCAAAGGTCCAAAGGCTTTATTTGATGATATGGACTCTAGAATGTTATTCTAAGCTCATGGCCTCCATTAACACTCATAAAGCTTGAGGGAAAAGAGTCTCTGGACCTCTTTGGGTCCAGATCTAAAGCATCAACACAAAAAGAGGCCAGTTACTCCATGAATCATTCCACAAAGAAGTCCTAACTCTAAGATTTACACCAAGGGCTGAGAAAGGAACGAATGGTTACCTCAAATGAAGTCTCTAGACTCAGGAATCACTGGATTAGCACCTCTTTTGGTCTCCTCTTGCCTTGATCTTCTTCTATATGCAAAATCACCCACAAGTAATCAAGGATCTTCCTCTTTTCTCTCACAAAACGCTCAAGGACTCTTTTAGGGTTCTCTCTGGGGTTGGTGGCCGCAAATGACGACCATAAGCCCCTTTAAATAGGTCTCATACCTTGAAATTTAGGGTTTCATTAAACAGCGTGGACTCGCCGAGTCCACCTTTTGGACTCGCCGAGTCCGGACGCGAACCCTTTCCCAATTCGCGATCATACTCGGTGAGTTTGAGCTCTAACTCGCCGAGTCTCCTCACAAAACATCAAAATTAAGAAGAATAAATAATACCTGGGAATCCGGGCTATTACAATTCTCCCCCACTAGAACTAGACTTCGCCCTCGAATTCTCGCTCTGCAAATAACTCCGGATGCTGCTCACGCATCTCAAGCTCTGGCTCCCAAGTCATCTTGGACCCCTTACGATGCCGCCACTGAACCAAAACCAAGGGTATCTCCTTTTTCCTCAGAACCTTGATTTTCCGATCTCTGATTGCCACTGGTCTCTCAACATAATTCAGGCTCGCATCCACCTGAATATCCTCTAATGGAACCACTGCTGACTCATCGGCTATACATTTCCTCAGTTGCGACACATGAAAAGTGTCGTGAATCTGCCCCAACTCTGCTGGCAAATCCAAACGATAGGCTACCCGGCCTACCCTCGCGATCACTCGGAATGGACCAATATATCGGGGCCCCAACTTGCCCCTCTTCCTGAATCGAATCACTCCTTTCCAAGGAGAGACCTTCAGGAGTACAAGGTCACCGACCAAAAATTCGAGCTCGGACCGGCGCCTGTCCGCATAACTCTTCTGGCGACTATGAGCGGTCAACAACCTCTGCCTAACCTGTTGTATCTGCTCTGACGTCTGAAGCACAATCTCCGTACTTCCCATCACACGTTGCTCTGCCTCTCCCCAGCAAATGGGGTCAAATACCCCCTTCCTTACAACAACTCAAAGGGCGGCATACTGATGCACTAATGGTGGCTGTTGTTGTAGGAAAACTCTGCCAAGGGCAAATACGGGCCACAATTTCCCCCCGAAATCTAATACACATGCCCGGAACATATCCTCGAGCATCTGAGTCGCTCGCTCTCTCTGAAGTCTCCACAGACATCACCATGGTAAACTCTAGCTCATTTCTCATATTCATCTTCGATACCGAGCACCAGGTCAGCTTTTGGCCCCACAGCTGAACCCCCAAAGGTCACACATAACATGATCCAAAACATTTCACTAACTTCCTCCCCGTGACCACTATCACAGCCCAGTGACACGCAAGTCACGAAATTCCCTTTTCCTCATAAAAAATACAATCCAATCGAAGATCGACTCAGCTCTAACCTCTGGCGTCTGCTGCGCATATTCTCCCGTGCGCCTTGCTGACCCTCCCGACAGAGACGGAGACCCCAGTCTCGCCCCGGTTTAACCACTAGGATTCCAAAAACTCAACACTAGGGCTACTCAAGCCTAAAGCTCTTCTGCATCATGCACTTATCGGAGAACACTCCATCATCACACTCTCTTGCCATCTAGTGGGTACTATGGCTTCCTACAACATTACGACAGCCTCTGACTAGTGAGTACTATGGCTCCACGTAGTATCAAAACGCCAACTAACTAGTGAATACTACGGCTCTCTGTAGTACCACGACTCCCTCCCTCTGACTTGTGAGTACTACGGCTCCGCGTAGCATCACAACACCCTCTGATTGGTAAATACTACGGCTCCTCGTAGCATCACGACTCTCTCTCTCTCTGACTTGTGAGTACTACGGCTCCCCGTAGCATCACAACACCCTCTGACTGGCGAATACTACGGCTCCCCGTAGCATCACTACTCTCTCTCTCTGACTTGTGAGTACTACGGCTCCCCGTAGCATCACCTTATACTCTCATTCTCATTACAACGCCACACTATGTTCACTAACTCATGCACCGAAGTCTATCATAGATAGTTACACACACACTTGCCCCGATATGCATTACAGACTCTGGCGGCAACCGCCATAACACAGAACCTGCCTCTGCGGAGATCCACTTCCTTAAATAATCCCTATTGATGACAATACACGAAGGGCTCCCACTGGAACCGTGGATACATGATACATCACTAGTCATCTTAAACCCAAGACTCTAAATATCTCTGAAATCGGGACGTTATACGCGGAAACCACGGAACACCCTAACAGAGCATCACAATGTCCTGCCTCTACCACTGATTCCCTTACTCCCAGCACCATACACATACAACAATACATTTCCTCTGAATCCCATAATAATTTCCTATTTCACTCAATGCGCAACTTCAGTGCAGCCAAACACTCAATTGGAATACAAGGAAGGCGCTAATCCTTCAGAACACACTGATGATCCTCCGAAACCCTTTCCACTACTGCTCAAAATCTAAGCAAGAATACACATCCCAGCCCGGGAGTTGGCTACTCGACAATCTTCTACCCATGTCTCAACCCAGAAGTTCTCAACTGCCCATACCATCATTATGAGTCTTCCACTTGAAACGACTCTGACCACCACCAGATTCCTGACCATTGACCACCCGCCGTGGAGACACCCATCCTTCTTTCAGACATATACCACATGCATTATCTCGCCCTGCACCTTTCCTTGATCACCAATGACCCTAATCTCATGAATTCAAGCCGCAGGTTTCTGCATCCAACCCCTAACCGCTCTTGCACAAATCTCTGGTTCTCTCAATAAACCACCCGGTTCTCCCCCACTTAGGGTTCGAAGCATCACTATCTGACACATCAACAACCTCACGAACTATTTTCACCAGCAATAACGCACCTGCCCCTGGAAAGTGCTACGTAACGCCCGATAATCCCCTTTAAGGAAATCGATCGATCTCATAATTCTGAACCTCAGATGAAATCCTCAAGAACTTCTCGTCACGACTGCCTCTAGTCGTTCCAAGTCTCGTACCAATCCAATACCAAACAACTCAACTGTCCAATAACATCACTGACTCATAGACTGGACCACAAAATCATCATATTCCCCCACTTCGACTCATCAACCGACGTTCCAACACATGGATCATCCCAAGAATAGGGACCCACTCCCATATTCAATACCCAACATAGATAGAAAAACCACTGCACTGATTAACTCGACTGGACTCCCCACTGATACCTCTACAATACGCCCTACTATACTCAAATAGGTTTAACGTGGTCCTCGACTATCTCAGTCCCAACTGACTATTTGCTCATGGTAAATCACTGTCTCGCAGCACACATGCTACCTGATACCCTGATGGAAAATCATCATCAATGACAACCTGCAGGTTTTTACCCCCAAACCCGAAACATAAACATCAGGCCTCTCATGTTCCGCACACGAACATAAATAGCACCACTCAGGTCATAGAATGTGACATCTCCTCTATCGACTGATTGCCCAACTCATACCGAAATTCTCCCCTCCCTCTAACTCCTTACCAAAATACTCTGATATGCTCTCGACCTCCCTCTCAAGGGACGCCTCTTCGAACTCAATCATGGCCCACAGGCCTAAAACCCATAGCGTCCAATCTCTACCTCATCAATCGTGACCGGATAACCGGAGAACCACAAGCATCATTCACTACGAACCATGGTACTCATCCCATGACTCTCTTCTCAATATGCTCCGGTGTATGGTACCCGAACCATAGCATCACTCCTCCATCTGCTCCGATGTATGGTACTCGAACCATAACATCATTCCTTCATCCGCTCCGATTTATGGTACTCGAACCATAACTTCACTCCTCGATCCGCTCCGATGTATGGTACTCGAACCATAACATCACTTCTCAATCCGCTCTGATGTATGGTACTCGAACCATAACATCACTCCTCAATCCGCTCCGATGTATGGTACTCGAACCATAACATCACTCCTTAATCTGCTCCGATGTATGGTACTCGAACCATAACATCACTCCTCAATCCGCTCCAATCTATGGTACTCGAACCATAACATCACTCCTCAATCTGCTCCGATGTATGGTACTCGAACCATAACATCACTTCTCAATCCGCTTTGATGTATGGTACTCGAACCATAACATCACTCCTCAATCCGCTCTGATGTATGGTACTCGAACCATAACATCACTCCTCAATCTGCTCCGATGTATGGTACTCGAACCATAACATCACTTCTCAATCCGCTCCGATATATGGTACTCGAACCATAACATCACTCCTCAATCTGCTCCGATGTATAGTACTCGAACCATAACATCACTCCTCAGTACGCTTCGATGTATGGTACTCGAACCATAACATCACTCCTCCATCCGCTCATTAGAACCTTCAAAATACTCCCTGTATCAAGTATGGGTCCTCTGCTTTCAGTAGTACGGGCCCATACTACCTGCCACATCTACCCATACTTTCCACACGGACTATCCCGAAGCTCCTAAGTAGTTGCTCGACCTTCTCGTTCACCAATTCCATCGCGCGCTCGCTCCCCAGCGAAATTCTCTACTCTGCCAGCGCACTCATCTGGCTAAGGTTACTCCCTAGGCTCTTCTTATATTCCCACACTTCTCTGCCATCAGCTGCTGAAGAGCTCCTAATGATGCCAGCCATCTACCTCCTGAATATCGTCATATTCACTTGGCAGCTAACTCCCATCATCGAGAGTTCCACAAAGCACGAAGCAAGAAGCATTCGAGCATCGAAGAATATATATGACTCACTCTGGGTGATAACTCCACTTGCTCTGCTCATCCTCGAAAGTACCACCGAACTATGCAACTCTTCCCCTCGCGGGTTCTAACTATTCTTTCTCTAAGTACCACGATACTTATCTAGGTATCTCCCCTAGATTACTCCTATACTCAAATCCCCTAAAGGATTCCAACTAAATATTCTCACTCATCACATACTCAAAAGCACATCGCATATAACAGCAATCCCTAGGCTAAGGCATCACAAATCAGGACACTCTAGTCCTAAGATATGAAATACCTAGCCTGTCTCTAGCATGCAATAATATCTCATAAAGTGCATCATAAATATCTCATGACACAAAAGTAAGGGTATTTTGGGAAATCACCGTTCGGGCTCTGGCTGATTGTACACACTGCTCTTTCTCGCTTTCTCTTTGAACTCTTATTTGCTTTAGAAAATTATTTCTTTGAAAACGTTTCTTACTTCCTCAGTTTGAGTCCAGATTTACCCGAAGGCGCATCCGAATCCCTCAAACCAAGGCTCTGATACCAACTTGTAATGCTGAAAATTTCAAAACAATTTTTCATTTAAAAAACAGTCGTTTAATTCTTAAAATACTTTGCTTAAAATCTCATTCATAATCGAATTACAAAACGTAACTCCATTTTCACTTGCATAATAAACCAGGATCCTCAAAACATGACTCTTTCTCTAGTGTGTACAATCGAGCTGGTGCCGTCTGGTGATCCTGAGAGTAACCTGAAACACATAACACAAAACACTGTAAGCACGAAGCTTAGTGAGTTCCCCAAAATACCACACATACACATATTAGCAACTCGAGGCTATAACTTTGTGGGTCTGTGGACCCTACTCTATGAACCCTCTGCTTCTAACTCTGTGAACCTTCCGGTTCTAACTCTGGGAACCTTCCGGTTCTAACTCTGTAAACATGCACAACATAAATCACATAGAAATAATGCAGTACAACACATAGCATACAAATACTCTGTCACATAACTCTGGTTACCTACTCAAGGTAAAGTATAGTGAGAAGACTCACATCGTGTATCTCGATAACTCGCAAATCTCGGAAATCACTCGCGCTCGATCCTCCGAGCTATAATCCTCCTATAACACAATATATCTTTAATTAACACTTTCACAACTAAGGTTGACTACCCCTATCAAGTCAACACTGGTCAACTCTGGTCAACGGTCAACGGTCAACTTTGACCGGACTCGGCGAGTGCACTAGAGCGACTCGGCGAGTCTATACGTGTTCACTGACTCCCTAGGATCCTCTCTTGACACGTCGAGTACTTCCCTGAATCGACGAGTTCCACCTGGCATGAATCGCGGGGCCACCACGACTCAACTCGCTGAGTCTCAAGAACAACTCGGCGAGTTCCAGCTTGACTCTGTCCACCTGTCAACCTTTAACTCGGTAAGAGTACTCACTGAGTGGTTATGGACAATCTTCATGTTACTCGCCAAGTCTGTTCTTCAGACTCGGCGAGTCTAAGCCATGCATGAACTCAAACTCACTCCTGAGGTCAGATCCGTTCTAGTAACTCATAGATCCAGTCCTTCCAAGCACATTTATCACGTAAAGTTACAATCTTGGTGCTCATGCAAAGGTCCAAAGGCTTTATTTGATGATATGGTCTCTAGAATGCTATTCTAAGCTCATGGCCTCCATTAACACTCATAAAGCTTGAGGGAAAAGAGTCTCTGGACCTCTTTGGGTCCAGATCTAAAGCATCAACACAAAAAGAGGCCAATTACTCCATGAATCATTCCACAAAGAAGCCCTAACTCTAATATTTACACCAAGGGCTGAGAAAGGAATGAATGGTTACCTCAAATGAAGTCTCTGAACTCAGGAATCACTGGATTAGCACCTCCTTTGGTCTCCTCTTGCCTTGATCCTCTTCTATATGCAAAATCACCCACAAGTAATCAAGGATCTTCCTCTTTTGTCTCACAAAACGCTCAAGGAATCTTTTAGGGTTCTCTTTAGGGTTGGTGGCCGCAAATGACGACCATAAGCCCCTTTAAATAGGTCTCATACCCTGAAATTTAGGGTTTCATTAAACAGCATGGACTCGCTGAGTCCACCTTTTGGACTCGCCGAGTCCGGACGCGAACCCTTTCCCAAACCGCGATCATACTCGGCGAGTTTGAGCTCCAATTCGCCGAGTCTCCTCACAAAACACCAAAATTAAGAAGAATAAATAATACCTGGGAATCCGGGCTGTTACATAGCTTATATGATGTAATAAGTTTTGCAGCGTGTGCTTGAAATCCATCCAGGGGAGCATATGTAGTCATTACACTTTGACTAAGGGGTGGTTTGATAGTTGCTAACTAAGTTAGTACTAACTGAGTTAGTGGTGACTGAGTTACAACTTCTAACCGAGTCCACATCTGAATGAAACCATGTTGTTTGATTATACTTATGAATGACTGTGATGAATGATGAAAATTGACCATAAAACTTTATATAGCTCCAAAAAATAACAATGGATTTTATTCTTGATTCAGAAAAAGCAATGAAATTTGATCGGAGTTGGTGATACAAAAAACAAATGAATTAATTTGGTGATTTCCCTTTGCTACTTACAACAAACACATGAATCAATTCAATATTTTCCATTAGTTATTTACAACAAACAAATGAATCAATTTGGTGATACAACAAACAAAAACCAAGTTGCAAAGTTAGACAACTAACTTTTATTCTATTTCACTTAGGAGTTACCATCATTTTTTAAAATTTATATATATATATATATATATATATATATATATATACATACATATACATATAGAAATGATTACACAAGCAGAGTGGAGTTCTTTGTTGCCCCCTGCATCGTTTTCCATCTCTTCATTTCCATTTTGTCTCTTTCTTTCTCTATGTTCTTCGGTTTGGACTCCCGATAATCATGACTTCAAGATTCACTCAGACAAATGATCGAATACATGGTGATCAGATGAAAATCCAAGGTGAATTTGAGGCTATTGTTGGTTGATTCCTTGTCAATCTATCAAACATGAATATTACCAAAAGCATCAACCCGATAAAAGGAACCTATATTTTTTAAACCTTTAACTCAAACATATAAAACCTAAAAAGAAACTTTAAGCAATATAACGAACCTAGAATTTTAAAGCTTCAAATTGAACCAATGGAACCAATCGAATTTTACAACTGTAATCGAACTCAAATAAGAAAAACATGAGAAATCAATATTCTTACCCCTTAATCGAAATCAACGAATCTTTTAGGGATATCTGTAATCAAAATCTAAGAATTTGTTGTCAAGTTGTGCCAGTAGATGAAGTGGATGTGGGAAACAATTTGGAGAAATCGATTTGAGATCTGAGATATGTCGTACTTGCTTGTTGCAGTGGAGATGGCGGGTGCCTCCTGTCCGCCGACTCCTGATCTTGACCAGGATCCAGTCACAAATCGTCGAGTAACCTCCATGCTAAAAATATACTAGGAGAAACATCAGATATTCCATATAACAATCTGGGAACCAACTCTCAACATAACCCTAAGGATTGTGACTTCCTTGCTACTCGTATAGGTCATGTGCTTTCAGTAGTACGGGCCCATACTACCTTCCACACCTACCCATATTTGTCTCAAGTGTCATCTCAACGCCCTAAAACTATATGTACGCATGGCATGAACTCAATCCTCACACCTAGAGGAAGGATAATTATCTCATAATTAGTGGACTCATCCCAAACAACCCATCCATGAAACTTCCACCAACCCTGCAGCACTAGTTTATGCTAGCCATACATAACGCTGGACTCCATAGACTTTAGAATACCTGATCCTACCCTAAGCCCTTCATCAAACAAGAAAAAGAAATAAGGCCAAACCAAACATTCTCAGGCTATAAGATGTTAATTATGTATATTCGTCATGCACACACTAAGAAACTACATTAATGATGTCAATTTCATATAAGGAAAAACTCTAGGCTACTAGGCATCATATAATCAAGCAATTCTATCATGCAATTCCTGAAGATCCCTAGGCTGGTACAAACATGTTGTTCTAACATATCACAATATCAAATAACTGTATGGTATTTTAGGGTCTACTTACTGGCTTTGGCTGATCGTACCCTCTACATCCTCCTTGTGTATTTTGAAAACCTTTTAAAAATCGTTTTGAAAATCTTTTCTTTGATTTGATATTGGATTCACACGAATGTTCCTCCAATTGACTCAAACCAAGGCTCTGATACCAACTTGTAACATCCATAAAAATCATGCCAAATTTAAACTTTTTAAAACATTTAAAAATCCATAGTTATTACAAATCTGTTTTCAAATAGTCTATATCAAAGTCTCCCAGAAAAAAAATCACAACAAGTGAGGAGCTGTACGATCACGCCTTTGTCTTCTCGCGATCATCTGAGGAACCTGTAACCCAAAATGAAACTGTAATCCGAAATCTTAGTGAGTTCCCCCAAAATATCAATACACAACAAATAGCACATATAGAAATAACAGCATGTAATGGGTCCACACCTATATAGATTGGATTACCCCTAGGCGCACAGTGTGAGTCTGGCTTGCCTTCCGGGCCCATAGCTCACAACTGGTTTGCCACTGAGGCCACAGTACGAGTCTGGTATGCACTTCCCGGCCCTCAACTCATATTTGGAATGCTCCCGAGTCCTCAGTATGAGTCTAGCATGCCCTGCCCGACCCTCATCTCATATCTGGAATACTCTAGGGTTTTTTGGCTACCGCACTGAGCAGTAAAACCTCAACCCATCCCCTATAACATATTGACATATAACCTAACTAATGTGTATACAGATAATCATACAGTAACTCAAGTAGTCCTACAGATCTACCCACGGGTATAGCAACTAGCATGAAAAACTAATTCATACTCAATCGTAACACCAACTACTAGGATATCAACACCAACAAGCTGGCATTGGTGCCTTCGACCCCTTAGTATAGTGAGGATAACTCACCTCACAACTGTTGAATTGTAGTGATAAGGCGAACTCTCGAATCTCAGTCGCGAACTTCACCACCTATTCATCATAGAGCCACTTCCATAAATTTCTCATCTTAGTAAAATACCCCTATAAGTCAACTGGTCAACCCTTGGTCAAAGTCAAAGTCAATGGTTAAGGTCAACAATCCCTGTTGACCCAACTCGTCGAGTGCAGCTTACTGACTCATCGAGTCCTTCTTGAACTCAAGAAGTCATGAAGATCCCTAGTCGACTCGCCAAATTTACAGGAAACTCCTTGAGTTCATGTGTGTCCAAATGTCGTGAAAACCCTAACTGACTTGCTGAGTCATCCTGCTAACTCGCCGATTTCATGAAGAAACCCTTACATACAATCTTCATCGGACTCGCCGAGTTGGCCATTCAACTCGTCGAGTCCCTTCAGTCCTTTTTCCATTCAAACGATTCTAAGTTATTACGAAGCTCCATATTACAGATCAAGATTCCCAAGGCATTTTTATCACGTAAAGTTTCAAAATTTACGTACATGCAAGGCTCCAAAGGCTTAGAGTACCAAATCCAAGCTTATAATGGGGTTTAACTCAAAAGGGAAGGCCCATGCTTGCGAAATCTAGAAACTTTATAGCTATAGAGACCAAGATAAGTTCAAATCTAAATTTTCAACTTCAAATCCTAGCCCATACTCGAAAATTGTTCACCTAAATGCTAGAAAATCCCTAATCTTAAACATGAAGAGATCTAAAAGGAGAAAACTCAAGGTAACGACTTGTTACCTTCAAAATGATGCCAATAAGCAGAAGAGTCAGATCCACCAGCTCCCCTATGCTCCAATCCTCTTATACTTCAAGCCTTCTTCTTCCAAATCACTTCCCGAGCTTGAAAAATCACACAAAATGGAGAGCCCATGCGAATTAGGGTTTCAGTGCTCAAGGGGACGGTAAGGGGAGGCCAGGGAGGCTAATGATCCTTTAAATAGGGTGAAAAACTCTAGAAATTAGGGTTTCACCCGTTAGCTCGAACTCGTCGAGTTGGTCACTTAAAATTCGCGACCAAATTCGCTCCTACTGAACGAGTCAGGGCATCCAACTCGTCGAGTAGACCTTTGAAAATAGATAAAAGCCTAAAAATTTTATACCTGAGAATCGGGGTGTTACAATTCTACCCCAGTTGAACTACACTTCATCCTCGATGTCCGCTACGGTGAACAACTCCGGATAATGCTCTCGCACCTTAGCCTCCGGTTTCCAAATCCACTCAGATCCCCTCTAGTGCTCCCATTGTACCGTTACTAAAGGTACCTCCTTATTCTGTAGAACCTTCACTTTCCTTTCCATAATGTCTATCGGCCTCTCCATGTAATTCAGGTGCTCGTCGGCCTGTATGTCACCCAAGGACACCACCGCCTCCTCATCCAACACGCATTTTTGCAACTGGGACATGTGGTAAGTGTTGTGGATCGGACTAAGCTTCTCTGGAATCTCTAGTCTATATGTTACCTTGCCAAACCTAGCAATGATCCTGAATGGCCCAATGTATCGGGGACCCAATTTCCCCCTCTTCCTGAAGTGGATCACACCCTTCCAGGGTGAAACCTTCAGGAGTACCATGTCACCGACCTGAAACTCTAACTCAGATCGGTTTCGGTCGTCGTAACTCTTTTGTCGACTCTGTGTGGTCTGCAGCCGCTGTCTTATCTGTTGAATCCTCTCGGTAGTCTACAGAACCACCTTGGTCCGACCCATCACCCTGTGACCGACCTCCCCCCAACAGACTAGGTTATGACATCTCCATCCATACAACAGCTCATATGGTAGGCCACCAATACTGGAATGAAAGTTGTTGTTCTAGGAGAACTCCGCAAGGAGTAAGTAGGAGTCCTATCTCCCACCGAAGTCAATAACGCAAGCTCTCAACATATCATCAAGGGTATGTATGGTCTGCTCGCTATGGCCGTCTGTCTGTGGATGATAGGCTATGCTGAAGTGCAGACGCATGCCCAGTTCCTCGTGGAAGTTCTGCCAGAAACGGGAGGTGAACCGAACATCACGGTCTGAGACAATAGAGACCTGTACCCCATGGCAAGCAATGATCTCGCGGATATACAAGTTGGCCAGCTTCTTGGCCAAGGAACTCCCCCGTATCGCTAAAAATTGAGCGCTCTTGGTCAATCCGTGCACGATGACCCAAATAGCATCGAAGCCCTTTGTTCTCCATGACAAATTGGTGATGAAATCCATCGTTATATGTTCCCACTTCCACATGGGAATCTCCAGGGGCTGTAGCTGGCCAGGCAGCCTCTGATGCTCGGTCTTGACCATCCGACATGTCAAACACCTCTAAATATACCATGCAATCTCCCGCTTCATTCCTGGCCACCAGTAACTCAACCACAAATCCTGGTACATCTTGGTGGCCCCCGAGTGAATAGAGAAGTGACACTGATGAGCCTCCTCCAATACCGTCTGTATGAACCCACCAATCATCGGAACCTAGACCCGACTATAGCGGGTCAATATCCCCCCGACTATCCTGCACAAATTGGGTGTTCTCACCCCTAATCTTCTCCAACTTCCAATTCTCCTGCCGCATACCCTCCGTCTGAGCCTCCCTGATCAAACCCACAAGTGGAGAATCCATTGATATCCTCATACAAGTCGTAGGGGTAGATGATCCAGTTGACTTGCGACTCAAAGCATCCACAACTACGTTCTCTTTACCTAGGTAGTAAAGTATCTTGCAGTCGTAGTCCTTGACTACATCCAGCCATCTGCGCTGTCTCATGTTCAGGTTCGGATGATCCATGATGTGTCTCAGGCTCTTGTGGTCTGTATATATAGTACAGTGGACCCCTGATATGTGCATAATTAGCCATATGTTTAGTATAGATTTTTATTCATTTTTAGCTAATTATGTGCATAATATGGACAAAAGGTACTTAATAATGTCTAAATTATATTTTCAGTCCAGAAGACATGCTTGGAAGCAAAAAGGAATAAGGAGAAGCAATTAGAAGCTAAAGAATGAAGAAAAAGAAGAAAATCTGGAGCTACTCGGCGAGTCCATGAACCTACTCGGCGAGTTACAGAGAATATTCGCGAACAAAAGTCAAGAGTCCTTGCCGTACACGGATTTTTCACATCTACTCGGCGAGGTGGGCATCTACTCGCCGAGTTGACCCTGTTTTGTGATAAGTATAAATATAGAACCTTATTACGAATTGGGGACTTTTCTGGCTTTTTGGGAGATACACATGTGATTGAAGAACCCTTTGGAGACCTGAAGAACCCTAATCTTTGATCTTTAGAAGACTCAAGGCAAATTAGGTTATATTTTCCACTTAATCTTAAGATTGAATCATGACTAGCTTAGTTAAATTCATTTTTTAGCTTATTTCCATTGTAATCATGAGCTAAATTCGTGTTGTTTCTGTATAGGAAAAACCAAGTTACTCCTATGGTTTTATTATTACTTTTATTGATTGTTTATTGGTGATTTTATTAAATTAAGTTTGTTAAAGAACCTTATGCATTAACCATAACTATTTTCTGTTAATTGGAAGACAATTAAGCTACATGAACATCTCTTAGTTGTTAACCTCATATGTTTATGTGAACACTTCATCATATGCCTAGGACTAGTGAATATGAAACTAGGATTAATTAGAGAATGGGTAAATTAATGTGTGAGCTTGTTTGAGAAACCAACAAACAAGAGGTTAGTTGAATCACCAATTTGATTAACCAATTACAAATCTTATTTAATCCAAATAATTGAACTAGGGAGTTAATTAGTTTTAACAATTGGCCACTACTTGAATTGATTAATTTTCTAAGGGTTAGTAATAATGAGCATGAATCTAACCACTATAGTTGGTAACCAATAACAATTAATTTATCATTTTATTATACAAATAACCATAGGAGTGAATTGGTTGGACCTAAACAGAAACTCTTTATTAAATTTGGTGTTGGGTCAAAATATGGTTTATACTTTACTTTTCTAGGCTGTTGTATTTTACTGTAATATTTATGAATTTATGGTCGAGTTTACGGCTGAGTTTACGGCCGTAAACACCTTACGGCCGTAAACTCATTTACCGCCCATGTGTGTCTGGCCCATATTCAAGTATAAATAGAGGTGTTAGGGTGAAGAGTAGAGATTGATGAACCCTAGAGAGTTTACGGCCAGAGAGAAAGGAACGTTTGTGTGTGTGAATCTTGTGTAAGGAATTTCATTTATATCATTAATACATTAAAGATTCATAATATTCTTCTTCTCCTTCTCTTCTATTTTTATCTAACATCATCCGTTTGATTGGGATTCCGCACCATCAAATGGATCTGACTGATACACGGGCATTTTAGGGACTTACAATTGGTATCAGAGCCAAGTTGTATCAGTCAAAAGGTTTATTGTTTCATCCAAATATCGAATATTCTATGTTTACGGTCCAAGCTTACGGCCGTAAACACCGATTTCTTGGGCCGTAAACTCTATTTGGAGCATTATTTGATCTTATTTTCGAAATATTTTTGCGTTTTTGGATAGATCTCGCAAAAATAAAGGGGGTTTGTTCTTCGTGTTTTTCATAAAAAGGAGTTTTTGATCGAGTTTTGGAGCTTCAAAGTCGAAAAATCGCTATTTTTCATGTAATCTTGAAGGGTTTTCAGCCGGAGCTTACTACCGGAAACAGTTCACGGCCGGCGGCGGGGTTTGCATTTACGGCTAGGGTTTCCGGAGTTTGCGGCTCGGCTCGGCGGCTTGCGGATTGAACGTGTGCGGCTCGGCAGAACGACTCGTGATCGGCTAAAGATTCAGATCAGTCAGCGCTTCATTAAAAAAGGAAAGGACATGAGCAAATTTACGTCTGGCAAGGATCGAACCGGGGACCTCTAATTCTATGTCAACGCGCCTTACCATCTCGGCTAGCCAAGATCCTGTGATTTTCCTTCGAAAATTTAATCTTAACCTCTTCCAGTCGCATCCAACTTTCGCATTTTTGTCACTTTCTGCCCAAAAACTAAATCTCTTTTATTTTTAAATTCCATTTTCATTCAAAATAAAAAAATTATAATAAAATAATAAATAATAAAATAAATTAATTAATAATAATAATAATAAAATATTTAAATATATATATATATATATATATATATATATATATATATATATTATTTTTAACTTTTATTTTTGTTTTTTTATTTAAAATTTTGAGTTTGACTTTTGAGTTTAACTTTTTAAATTTGACTTTTAAGTTTGATTTTTGAGTTTAATTTTTTTTTAAATTTGACTTTCAAGGTTGACCTTTGACTTTAAAATTTTGAGTTTGACTTTCAAGTTTGACCTTTGACTTTAAGCTTTGACTTTCTCATTTGACTTTTAAATTTTCAAATTTAGCTTTTCAGTTTGACTTTTGAGTTTAATTTTTTAAAAATTTTGACTTCTAAAGTTGATTTAAAAAAAAAAGGGCATTTTAAGTTTGACTTTTAAATTTTATTTTATATTCTAGTTTTTTTTAATCGATTTTAAGGTCTACGAGGGAATTTGAAAACATAAAAGAGAGTCGTCAGGATATCTTAAGAAAAAATTTCAACATGTTTGATTATATCCCTGGAGAAACCCTGGAAGCTCAGTTGCAGCGATTTACTACACTTACTACTAAGATGAATATAGCCGGGATCTTCTTGACTAAGTCCGAGATCAACAAAAAGTTGTTGAATTCACTTCCAAAATCGTGGGACATGGACGTGGCTGACATCAAGAAGACAAAAGATCTCAATCGTCTTAGTCTGGCTGATATAATTGAAGAACTTAACGCTTTGAATTGTCGAAAAACAATGAGTTCAGCAAACCTTCCGGTCAATGAAGTTTCGTGTTCTCATTCATGTGAAGTTTCATGTTCTCAATCATGTGAAGATACGATTAAATTTCTTCGGGAACAAATTGATTTATTAAAAGGGGAAGTTGAGGACCTGAGATATAAAGGATATCAACTCAAGAAAGGACAGAAACCCCTGAAGGCTGAATTAGAAGCAAAAACCAAGGACTTTAGGAAACTTTAGGAAAACTACAGTAACAAATGTAAAAACTATGATTATGTAGTCAAACAAAATGCTGAGCTAGTGGCTGAAGTTGAATCTTTGAAAGGAAAGTTTGAAACCGCCAAACTTGATGTTAGAAAATATGATTTCTCAAGTGAGGTGGTTGCAAATATGATAGAACAAAGCATGTAGTTTAAAAGGAATCAACACAAGGGTCTAGGGTATGATAGTGTACCTCCTCCTTACAATCATAACTACACATCCATCCCTATGAAACAAGAAGAAATTGACAGGGAGGAACATCTTAAATACGGAAAACCAGCTGGATTTGTGTCAGGAGGGGTTATTAATGTTGAAAATACTGATGTTTCTGTTACATGTGCAGGAAAAGTAGCAGAGGATGAGAACAAGGAGAGTTCTTCTGAACAAACCAATAACTCCTTGAACTCTAAATCTGTTGCTTCGAACTCGGCTGCTTCTAACAAACCTGTCGTTGAGAAATATAGGCCTCCAATTCCAGCGCAACAAAGTGCCTGTTGTAAGTGTACATATGGGAACAACAAGAGACAAGGCAAGGATACGCCACCAGGGGTAGGAAGAAATAATTTCCCAGTGAAGAAAAGGACTTGTTTTCACTGTGGAACACCTGGACACATTGCCAGAAACTGTCCTAATCACGCATACGTTCCCTACTATGCACAAAGGTGGCAGAACACACCAAGAGGGAGATACTCCAAAAGAAACCCCTCAAGGTCACGTTCAGACAATGCTGATTGGAATGCGCAGAAGGCAAAGAATCAAAATCCCAAGGGCAAGAAAGGAATGGTGACCAAGAAGCCCAATCCAAGAGATGCTCTTGTGAAGCCAAGACCGGTTAGGTCAAAGTCATTTAGGTAGACGGCTTTAAGTTCCAAATCAAGTACTGAGCCACCCATAGGATCGAAAAAGAAATGGGTTAAACCCAACTACAAATGGGTTCCAAAGGCTCACTCTCCCAAAATTCCTAATGCTTCTAACGTTTCTACATCTTCTGTTTGTGATAAGCAGGATATGTCATGGGAGAGAGTATCATGCGTTGATGACAAAGGTCCACCCAGTTTCAAAATGGACTGGGTTCCAAAGACCAACTGATCCCGCTCTGTGTCGGAGCAGCTATGGAGGCATATCATCAGACTTCGGTTTGTTGGTAATGGCTGCTCCTGGCATATGAGTGGGGACATCTCTCAACTGTACAACATTCAGACCTTTGTTTGAGAGTATGTGTCCTTGCGGGAAAGGAAGAAAGGAAGGGATCACATGGGGTTAGTGCTTAACGACATGAAGAAGTTTCGGATCTGTTCTGAGATTACGTGTGCTGTTCTCAGACCTTCTGGATGCAAATTCAATCGGTGACTTACGGTTTGCGTTTTCTTCTCTAATACTCCTAAGTTTTTTCTTAACCTGATTCGCTTTAAAGACTAATTTTTGCTTTAGGATAGTTTAAATTTGCGCATTTATTTTCGTTTCTCTCCTGTGCACAAATTTAGGGGGAGAAATAAAAACAAAACAAAAATTAGAAAATTTTAATTTTAAAAAAAGAATATAAAAAAATCCAAAAACATTAGAAAATCAAAAAATCAAAAAATGTTGGTTATGAAATGTGCTTGAGGGAGATGTTTTGGGAAATGAAATTAGCAAGTGATAACAGGCAACCTGATTCTGCGTAACGTACCCGAAGTTGAAGGGTCTATGCTCTGACTTGATGCGTCGGTAGGCACGAAAATTTTTAAAATGGACTTGACTAGGGAGAGTTGAACTTAGGAAATTTATAGACTTGACAAACCTTGACCTAGTTAGATACATTCAGCATGACAATACGACGCTCGGATAGGTTGAGCAGGGAGATATATATAGGAATCTACTCGTCACATTAATTGAACCCGTACTTGGAACCGTGGTTTAACTTTTCCTCGATGTGCGGATTCTGTCCTTAATTCCGGTTGGATGGGGCGACTGGTAAATTCCGATAAATTAGGTCTGTAGAATATCATTTTCTTTCTTTCCGTCTGTTAGTCATATGTTGTCTCATTTGCGCGACCTCTAATCCGACCTGGTACACAACATATGCAACTCTATTTCTCTGCAGGATATATATATATATATATATATATATATATATATATATATATATATATATATATATATATATATATATATATATATATATATATGTGTGTGTGTGTGTATGTGTGTGTGTGTGAAATATATGTGTGAAATACTTCTCATCTGTTAGCCATATGTTGTCTCCTTTGCGCGACTTCTAATCCGACCTGGTACACAACATATGCAACCTTCTTCTTCTCAACCCCTCTGAAGTAGTTAGCAATAGAATTCTGAATCTCTTCTCTCTCTGAATGGTTGTCTGCTCACCCGGTGTAAGGAGTACTCTGGAAGTTCTTGATGGCTGGGGCATATCAGGAAGCGGGAAACACGTTCCAGTACACTTAAAATTGAACTCATACAGATTGTCTGTAGATCTCGCTGCTCAATTTAGGTGGACAACAATATCCCTAGTCGTCGTCAGATGAATGGACCTTAAGATATAGTATCTAAGAAATTAGGATCAGATGTAAATTTTAGGATTTTAAGTTCATCCTGTCTTATAACAAATAGTATGTCCTAAATCTGTCACAAATTTTTCGTGTTTAAGTGGACCACAATACCGACGATCGACCAGACAAAGATGTGAATATGAAAAGTACCGACAAGTGGATAAAGGCAGTCTAAAAACTTTGATCCCAAATCACTCTTAAAGTTAGATATCATTTTTATTTTTGTTAAATTTGTCATAGTTTCTTCTAATTTAAATATTAGGGGAGAACTAAAAGTTCAAAAAAAAAATCAAAAATAAAAAAATCAAAAATCAAAAAATCAAAAAATTAAAAATCCAAAAATAGTGTTATTTCTGTTTTATTTCTTGTTCAGAAAAATCAAAAAAAAAATCCAAAAATATTTTTGTTTCTTTTTGTTTTGTGTGCTAAGTTTTCTTTTAGTTTTGTTTTTGTCTTGAATAGTGATTTCAGGTATAGATAAGACTCATAGAGTTTGTGTTGAAGATTTCTGAGCCAAAGCCTCGTCCGTGAGCATCGAAGAATTCGCATTCGGAGGAGCAAGAAATGAAGATTATTCTTTCAACATTCAATCCTTCAACCCCAGAAGCAAGGTGAAGATGAAATTGAAGATTATGTGACGGATTGCATTGTAGCCTCCTCAATCAGTCTGCTGCTATCTTTGTACCTGCTGAAGTGATCCAGAAGATTTGTTCTCTCTGATATTCTCTCTGAAGATTCTCAAGCTGAAAGCGCTATCTTTCAAGAATCAGTACATCAAGCCTCCTCACCCAACGTGCGTTCAATGCTAAATTCTGAAGAAAACCTCAAGTGCTCAAGATGAAGTCATTCGTTGAAGATTCATATATTCATCCTGATGCTGTGAAGAAATTAAAGATAAATGCTGAAGCCAAGCTCTCATTAAAGATTGACAGCTACTTTTTAGGGGGAGCTTGTTGGGTCAATTAAGAAAAGAAAGCTATAAACCAAGGGGGAGATTGTTGGGTCAAAATATGGTTTATACTTTACTTTTCTAGACAGTTGTATTTTACTATAATATTTATGAATTTATGGTCGAGTTTACGGCTGAGTTTACGGCCGTAAACACCTTACGGCCGTAAACTCATTTATGGCCCATGTGTGTCCGGCCCATATTCAAGTATAAATAGAGGTGTTAGGGTGAGGAGTAGAGATTGATGAACCCTAGAGAGTTTACGGCCAGAGAGAAAGGAACGTTTGTGTGTGTGAATCTTGTGTAAGGAATTTCATTCATATCATTAATACATTAAAGATTCATAATATTCTTCTTCTCCTTCTCTTCTATTTTTATCTAACATCATCCGTTTGATTGGGATTCCGCACCATCAAACGGATCTGACTGATACACGGGCATTTTAGGGACTTACATTTGGTTTATTTTTACTTGTTTTTAGTTGTTTAGTTAATTACTTGTTAGTTGGTGTGTTCAAGTTTTTAGTCTTGTAAAACTAGAGAAAAACCCTTACTTTTATTACTTGTTTAGTTAAAGTTAGTTATTAGTTTAATTTCCGTTCCCTGAGTTCGACACCCTACTTATCCAACTATACCACTAAAAGACAGGTTCACTGCCTTTGTGTGCTAAATTTATATTTTAAAAGTAGGAATAAAACCAATGCATTTTACACACATCAAGTTTTTGGCGCCGTTGTCGAGGAACAGTTCAAAACTTAAATCTAATTCCTAATTTTATCGATCCTTTGTGTGAGTCTTTCTTGCACAAAGTTAATTTTTTTTAGTAATTCAGTAAGTAGGTTAGGTTTTAGAATTTATTAGTTTTTAGTAGTTTTTATTTAGTTTTATTTATTTTTGAGTTAAGACTTTCTACTCGTCGAGTGCACTCGACCCTACTCGGCGAGTACCCTGCTTTTTGACAATTTAATTTTTATTTTCGTTCAGTTTTACTTTTTGTTCTTTTTACGCGTTTTTCTTGTTTTATTGCAGGATTTTCATGACCAGAGGATCCAACACTCCACTGGTACCCCCTTTTGAAGACCTAGAATCCGCGTTGAGAAAGAACAAAGGCAAAGACGTTGAAAGCTCGAATACACCTAAGAAGTCGCCTTTGTCTAGCTTGAAGACTGTTTTTGGGAAGAAGAAGGGCAGCAAATCAGGAGCATCCGGCGCCTCTATAGCAAGCGAAGACCCGATCAAGGAGGACACCGAGTACGAAACCGAAGAAGAAGAAGAAGAAGAACCTACATTCGGGCACAACTCCGATTCCGGCGATGAATTACCTATTACCATGGCTAACATCGATGAAGTCCCCATGGGGGAATGGAAGAAGAGGATTTGCGATGATACTGGCCCGGGAGTTGTGCAACTCGTAATTCCCGCAACTGCTACTTTTGAGCTTAAGGGTCACATCCTTGGTCTACTTAAAGATATCCCCTTCACCGGAAAAGACCACGAAGATGCTTACAAACACTTGGATGAAGTTAATGATGTAGCTGATTATTTCAATGTTCCAAACGTGCCTCGGGAAACTCAGCTACTTCTCATGCTTCCGGTTACATTGAAGGGTGCTGCAAAGGATTGGCTCAAGTCACTTCCCCCCGGATCCATCACTACATGGGACAAGATGAAAGAAGAGTTCATTGATCAATTCTGCCCACCATCCAAGATATCTAAGCTAAAGAAAGCCATAGCCAACTTTGAACAACAAGCTAGAGAGTCACTTTATGAAGCTTGGGAGAGGTACAAGAAGAACTGATCGGATGGATTAACTGATTTTTCAGCAGTTCCTACAGTTGTGATGACATCTCTTGCATCTTTGGTGGTGCCAAACAGTTCGGCGCCTTGGCGATAGGGGCCGCACTTGGCACTAGGTTGATCCTAAAGTCGACTTGCCTCTCGAGAGGCACTCCGGGTAAATCCTCCGGAAACACGTCAGCAAACTCCTTGGCCACTGGGACCTCCGATACTGAACCCTGATCATTGAATCGTGTATCCACCACGTATGCTAAGTAACCCACACACCCGTACTGAATATATTTCCGCACCCTGGCGGCTGAACAAAACCCTGATCCCACTCTGGTGCCCTCACCATAGACAATCAGTTCTCCTCCACTTGGGGTTCAAACTACTACTCGCTGACCCTTGCAATCAATCATGCCATGGAAGCGACTAAGCCAGTCCATACCTACAATTACGCACACATCCCCCATGGGAATTAGAATTACGTCAATTGGGAAGGATACCCCGAAGATCTATAACATGCAACCCTGATAAACCGAAGAAGCGGAAACCCCGTGTTTGTTTGCGATAGACACTCGCAACGGAAACTCTAACTCTCCTACTGGCACACTGAACTCCCTACTAAATGTCTAAGAAACAAATGACTGAATCGCCCCCAAGTCGAATAACACTAGAGCAGGTAAGGAGTTCTCTAAAAACGTACCTGATCGTAGGCATAAACACATCAGCATAAAACATATATAATCAGTAGGATAAGGGATAGAAACATACCAGCAACCACATCGGGTTCTGCTCTGACCTCCTACGCTATAAGCTGGAAGGCGCGACCCTGAGCCCTCTGGGGCTCCGCTCGACCCTATCTCCTATCTGTAATCCTCAGTGTAGCTGGCTTGGGAGCCAGCACCGGCTTGGCAGCGAGCAGTGGACAGTTAGCCTTCAAGTGGCCAACCTGATCACAATTGTAACATAACATCATACTCGAAACCAGGGCGGGCTGGTGACAGTCATAATGCCCCTCCTTGCCACACTTGTGGCACCCACTACCTACTTGACAAACCACAGAATGACCCTTTCCGCACTTTCCACAAGTGTGACCCTGCTGACCTCCAGTCGTAAAATCAGCGACCTTGAGCTGCTTTAGCGTCGGCTACGCCTGGGCCGGGGCCCGACTCTTCTCTCTCAGCTGCAACTCAATCTCAAGCTCCCGCCTCCTGGTGGCCTCATGTAACTCCAGTAAGGTATCACATCGTTGGCTAGCAACAAACTAATGAATGTCAGTCTTGAGCATGCTCAGATAACGTGTCATCTGAGCCTGCTCAGAAGCAAACTACAGGTACAACATCGCCCTTTCTGTGAACATACGAGTGATCTTAATTACCGACTCACCATCCTGTCTCAACTCCAAAAACTCCTGAGTTGACCGTTCCCGCTCAACCCGTGGGACATAACGAGCGCGGAACATATCTCTGAATTACTCCCAAGTAACTGCAGCTCTCTGGTCATCATAATACGACCCAGTCATCAACCACCACGAGTCGTTTGCCACGGACCTCACTAGGTTCAGGGCACATCTGACCTTCTGGTCAGTAGGACATGAGCATGTGAAAAAACACCCCTCCACTTAAGATAGCCTCCTCATGGCTTTAATGGGGTCCTGAGTCCCATCAAAAGTAAGGGGCTTCGTGTTTTCAAAGTTCCGATAATAGAAAGCTGGACCAACTCCTACCCCTACCGCTGTTACATTCGTTGTGGCTGCTGCGACAGCCACCTTAGTGAGGGCTGCATAGTGATCATCATAGTACTCCACCATAACGGTCTTAATAGACCCAAAAATCTCAGGTAACTAAGCCCGGAACATTGCAGCCACCTCATTCTGCAGGATCTCACGAATCCTGGCATCCATCTCGTCTGGCCTCCTATGGCCGATAGTCTCGGGCACCATGGGTGCCTCCTGCCCGCTGACTACTGATCCTGACCAGGATCCAGTCACAAATCGTCGAGTAACCACGATGCTGAAAACATACCAAGAAAAACATCATATATTCCATATAACAATCTGGGAACCAACTCTCAACATAACCCTAGGGATTGTGACTTCCTTGCTACTCGTATGGGTCCTGTGTTTTCAGTAGTACGGGCCCATACTACCTTCCACACCTACCCATATTTGTCTCAAGTGTCATCACAATGCCCTAAAACTATACGTACACATGGCATGCACTCAATCCTCACTCCTAGAGGAAGGCTAAATATCTCATAACTGGTGGACTCATCCCAAACAACCCATCCATGAAACTTCCACCAACCCTGCAGCACTAGCGTATGCTAGCCATATATAACGTTGGGCTCTATAGACTTTCGAATACCTGATCCTACCCTAAGCCCTTCACCAAACAAGAACAGGAAATGAGGCCAAACCAAACATTCTCAGGATATAAGATCTTAATTATGTATAGTTGTGATGCATACACTAAGAATTTATAGTAATGATGTCAATTTCATAAAAGGAAAAACTCTAGGCTACCAGGAATCATATAATCAAGCAATTCTACCATGTAATTCCTAAAGATCCCTAGCCTAGTACAAACATGATGTTCTAACGTATCACAATATCAAATAACCGTATGGTATTTGGGGTCTACTTACTGGCTTCGGCTGATCGTACCCTCTGCATCCTCCTTTTGTATTTTGAAAACCTTTTAAAAATCATTTTGAAAATCTTTTCTTTGATTTGAGATTGGATTCACACGAGTGTTCCTCCAATTCACTCAAACCAAGGCTCTGATACCAACTTGTAACATCCATAAAAATCATGCCAAATTTAAACTTTATGAATTATTTAAAAATCCATAGTTATTACAAATCAGTTTTCAAATAGCCTATATCTGAGTCTCCCAGAAACAAAGTCATCAAAAGTGAGGAGCTGTACAATGACGCCTTTGCCTTCCCGCAATCATCTGAGGAACCTGTAACCCAAACTGAAACTATAAGCCCAAAGTTGAGTTCCCCCAAAACACCAATACACAACAAATAGAACATATACAACTAACAACATGTAAGGGTCCACACCTATATAGACTAGATTACCCCTAAGCCCACAGAGTAAGTTTAGCTTGCCTTTCGGGCCCACAGCTCACATCTGGTTTGCCACTGAGCCCACAACACGAGTCTGGTATGCCCTTCTCGACCCTCAACTCGTATCTGGAAAGCTCCTGAGTCCTCAGTATAAGTCTGGCATGCCCTGCCCGACCCTCATCTCATATTTGGCATACTCTAGGGTTTGTTGGCTACCGCAGGGAGCAGTAAAACCTCAACCCATCCCCCATGACATATCGACATATAACCTAACTAATACGCATACAGATAATCAGACAGTAACTCAAGTAGTCCTACAGATCTACCAACTGGTATAGCAACTAGCATGCATAACTAATTCATACTCAATTGTAACACCAACTGCTAGGATATCAACTCCAACAGGCCGACATTGGTGCCCTCGACCCCTTAGTATAGTGAGGATAACTCACCTCACAACTGTTGAACTATAGTGATAAGGTGAACTCTCGAATCATAGCCACGAACTCCACCACCTACTCATCATAGAGCCACTTCCATAAATTTCTCATCTTACTAAAATACCCCCATAAGTCAACTGGTCAACCCTTGGTCAAAGTCAAAGTCAATGGTTAAGGTCAACAGTCTCTGTTGACCCAACTCGTCGAGTGCAGCTTACTGACTCGTCGAGTCCATCTAGAACTCGAGAAGTCATGAAGATTCCTAGTCGACTCGTCGAGTTTCCAGGAAACTCGTTGAGTTCATGTGTGTCCAAATGTCGTGAAAACCCTAACTGACTTGCCGAGTCGTCTTGCTAACTCGCCGAGTTCATGCAGAAACCCTTACAGACAATCTTCATCGGACTCGCCGAGTTGGCCATGCAACTCGTCGAGTCCCTTCATTCATTTTTCCGTTCAAACAATTCTAAGCTATTACAAAGCTCCATATTGCAGATCAAGCATCCCAAGGCATGTTTATCACGTAAAGTTGCAAACTTTACGTGCATGCAAGGCTCTAAAGGCTTAGAATACCAAATCCAAGCTTATAATGGGGTTACTGAAAAGGTAAGGCTCATGCTTGCTAAAGCTGGAAACTTTATAGCTATAGAGACCAAGATAAGTTCAGATCTGAAGTTGCAACTTCAAATCCTAGCCCATACCCGAAAATGGTTCACATATCTGCTAGAAAATCCCTAATCTTAAACATGAAGAGATCTAAAAGGAGGAAAGTCAAGCTAACGACTTGTTACCTTCAAAATGATGCCAATAAGTAGAAGAGTCAGATCCACCAGCTCTCCTATGATCCAATCCTCTTATACTTCAAGCCTTCTTCTTCCAAATCACTTTCTAAGCTTGAAAAAGCACACAAAATGGAGAGCACACACGAAATAGGGTGTCAGAGCTCAAGGGGATGGTGAGGGAAGGACAAGGGAGGCTAATGATCCTTTAAATAGGGTTTCACCCGCCAGCTCCAACTCGTCGAGTTGGGTCCTCCAACTCGTCGAGTTGGGTCCTCCAACTCGTCGAGTTGGTCACTTAAAATCCGCGACCAAATTCGCTCCTACTCGACGAGTCAGGGCATCTAACTCGTCGATTAGACCTTTCAAAATAGATAAAAGACTGAAAAGTTTATACCCGAGAGTCGGGGTGTTACAAATATGTAGGGGAAGTGAGTTGTTTTTGGGTTTTTTTTCTCAGTTCGTCAAGTAGAAAGCAAGGACCGAGTCCTTAGTTTTTATTGGACCGATTCCATATATTGGACCAAGTCCCTACATCTATAATCCCTATCAAACATGTCAATTGCTATTTTATGGACCCAATGCCTCTTTGGACCCAATTGGATACCATATCAAACGACCCCTAATACCTCTAACCAATAAAGGTTAAAGTTAATCTCCTTGCTTAAGCGTGTAGTATTTGAGTGAAAAAAAAAACTGAGATAAAAAAAAAAGAGAAATTACCAAAAGTTGAAAGAATTTTGGACCTATCAAAGTATGAAATAAAAAGATCAAAATTCTAAAGAATCAATAAATCGAAGATACCAAAAATCAAACAAGAAGGTGGTGAATTCAAAGAAATTTTAAAGCAAACGTCAAAGAAGAGATGAATTCCAAAGAGCTCCATTGTGGTATCAAAGTTATAATTATTTCTAGAATTTACGTTTGATTGGTGGTTTAACCAAAATACCTCGAGGTTAAGAAAGATTTATGGGGATGGATTCATAGGGTTCCAAAAATGAATGTCGTATAAGCTAAGGGTTGAACGTTCATAAGAATTGTGAGTATTTAGGAATGTGAAGTTTTTAGGAATCATAGACATAAATACATGCATTGCGGTCTTAGGATAATGGTTGGGTTTGAAATGGATTGTTTTATGCAATAGTGGTAAGATAAAAAAAAGTTAGTTTGCTTGGGGGAAAAAAAAGAATAAGTATGGGGTATTTTGATAGGTGCATATCTATACATATATTTTACATCATATATTAATATTTCTAGTCATTTTTATGCCCATTATAGACCAAAAGGTACTTAATCTATTGTATATTGTGTTGTAGGGGTAAAAGACATTCTTATAGCGAACTGGAAGATGGAAGCTGGAAGCCAGGAATTTGGATCAAGGCCAAAATGATTATAAATATATATATATATATATATATATATATATATATATATATATATATATATATATATATATATATATATACCACGACGTGGTATCATTTCCACGACATGGCATTTTGGATTTCCCCAATGAATCTAGAAGACTTGTTGAATACGAGATAAATACGAAGGCCACGACATGATTATAACATCCTGACTCCCTGGTATTTATTTAAAAGCTTTTATATTCATAATTCTGGACCTACTCGATGAGTCGGTTGCCCCAACTCGTCGTGTAGAAACTAATGAACCCGCGTGGATTATGGAACCTACTCGATGAGTTGGAGGACCCAACTCGACAAGTGGAGGCTGTTTATGAAAACCCTAATTTTTAGAGTTTGCACCCTATTTAAAGGACCTTAAGTCCTCCTTCCAGCCTCCTTACCACCTTTTCATCGTCCCATTACTAGAGAAAACCCTAATCTCCCCATTGTGTGAGTGTGTGAGGTTGGAAGTCATTTTGGGTGCTCTTTTGAAAGGAAACTTGAAGGTTGAGGAGCTTGGATCAAGAAGAAGGTTGTAGATCCGTTACTTACTCTGTATTGACAATCAATCTAAGGTATAAAGCTAATACCTTGACTTATCATTGCGTAGATCTTCCTTTGTTAAAGAAATGGTCATTTCTAGTGCAAATACAGTCACTTTCGGGTTTGAGCTTTTCACAAGGACATGGTTTCAAACATGGACTCCTCTAGGCCCTCTTTGACATAAAGCCTCAAGCTTTATGAAGCTTTGGCCCTTCTCCATGTCCTAAACTTCTTCTTAGACTTAGTTTTGGTGTTTTAAGCCTTTTGAGACCTTGCATGCACGTAAAGTTAGCAAATTTACGTGGTAACTTCACCCTAGAAAGCTAGATTTGGAGTTTGGAGCCATGAACTCAACTAGAATGAGTTGAAGGAACTCAACGAGTTGCATAGTCAACTCGATGAGTAGGATTAGGGTTTCCCGCTTACTGAATTCTGCATGAACTCGGAGAGTTAGTGATATGACTCGATGAGTTGGTTAGGGTTTTTCCCTGATATTCTGGATGCTGCATGGACTCGACGAGTTAATAGGTAACTCGGCGAGTTGACTGGGGTTTTCGTGACTTTTTGGGTTCTGAAGGAACTCGACGAGTCTGTAAGATGCACTCGACGAGTTGGGTCAACATAGATTGTTGACCTTGACTTTGACCAGGGGTTGACCAAGTTTGACTTCTGAGGGTATTTTGGTAATTTGGGAATTTATGGAACTGGATCAATGGTGGTTGTAGGTGTTTGAGTTGGAGCCATGCTTCGGGAGTTTGATCTTTTCAGTTCAATACAGTTCGATATTGTGTGGTGAGTTGTCCTCACTATACTAACAGGGTCAAAGGCACCAATGTCGGCCCTTATTGGATGGTTATCCTAGTTATTGCATGATGATATGCTTAGTGACCTGTTAGGTCGGTATCCTGGTATATAGGATGATGAAATGTTAGTAAACTATTAGGTCGGTATCCTGGTATATAGAATGATGCTATGATTAGTGATCTGTTAGATCGGTCTGACTGTTTGTACATGCTAGCTACCTTATGATATCTATGTGTTGATTGTTTATGTGGGGTTGTGTTGAGTCGGACTTTCTTTGTGCCAAAGGCCAACAAACCCAGGGCGGATCGGATAGACTGCAGACCCATTAACGTATATCAGTTAGGCTGAAGGTCCGGGTGGGTGGACCAGACATGCTGAAGGTTCTGAGAGTGGGCCAGTTAGACTGCATGCCCGATGAGGGCAATCCAGTCTTATTGTAGACTCTACATTCATGCTATTTACTTGCTATGATATGGTTATGATTTGTATGGCGTTGGTATTTTGGGGGAACTCACTAAGCTTCGGGCTTATAGTTTTGGATTTTATTTCAAGTACTTCGGACGACTGCGGGAAGGCGAAGGCATGATCGTGCACCTCCTCATATTTTATGTTTTTGATTTCTGGGATACTCTGATATGAAACTATTTTGAAAACATTTTGTAATAAATGTTGGTTTTTGAATGCTTGAAAAAGTTTTAAATATTTATAAAATTTATGGATGTTACAATTTGGTATCAGAGCCTTGGTTTGAGTGAATTGGAGAAACACTCGTGTGAATCTAGTCTCAAACCAAGGAAAAGATTTTTAAAATCATTTTCAAATGGTTTTCAAAATATTAAAGGAGGATGCAGGGTGCACAATCAATCGGAGCCAATAAGTAGACCCCAAAATACCATACGGATATTTGATAATGTGATATGTTAGAACATCATGCTAGTGATAGGCTAGGGATCTTCAGGAATTGCATGATAGAATTGCCTAATTATATGATGCATGATAGCCTAGGTTTTCCCTTTTATGAAATTGATATCATTACTGTAGTTGCTTAGTGTATGCACCATAGTCGTACATAATTAAGATCTTATAGCCTGAGAATGTTTGGTTTGGCCTTATTTCCTGTTCTTGTTTGATGAAGGGCTTAGGGTAGGATCAGATGTTCGGAAGTCTATAGGGTCTAAGGTTATGTATGACTAGCATACATGAGTGTTATGAGGTTGATGGAAGTTTCATGGATGAGTTGCACGGTGTCAGACAGTCAGTTATGAGATATGTAGCCTTCCTCTAGGAGTGAGGATTGAGTGCTCGCCTATGTTTATGTATATTGTTAGGGCATTGTGATGATACTTGATACAAATAAGGGTAGGTTTGTAAGGTATTATGGGCCCGTACTACTTAAAGCACAGGACCCATACGTGTGACAAGGAAGTCACAACCCCTAGGGCTTTGTTGGGAGTTGGTTCCCCATTATTATATGGACTGTATGATATTTTTCCGGTATATTTTCAGCATGGTTGTTATGAGGCGATTTGTGACCGGATCCGGGTCAGGATCAGGAGCTGACAGTCAGGGTGGACCAGCAGTGCCCAAGACCATTGGCCAGATGAGTTGGACGCCAGGATTTGGAAGATCCTGCAGGGTGAGGTTGCTATACTGTTCCGGGCTCAGTTACCGGAGATGTTTGGGACTATCAAGACTACCATGGTTGAGTACTTTGATGAGCGGTATGCAGCCATTGTTGAGATGGCTGCTGATGCAACCTCTGCCGCTGGTAGTGGGACCAGTCGGGTTTTTCAGTACCGGGACTTCAATAACAAGAAGCCCCCTACTTTTGATGGGATTCAGGACCATATCATATCCATGAGGTGGCTATCTGACATGGAGGGATGCTTCTTCACATGCTCATGTCCTACTGACCAGAAGGTTAAGTGTGCTCTGAACCTGCTGAGGTCCGGAGCAAAGGACTGGTGGAGGTTGATGACAGGGTCGTATATTGATGATCAAAGAGTTGCAGTTACTTGGGATCAGTTTAGGGAGATGTTTCGTGCTCGCTACATTCCGTGGGTTGAGCGCGAGCAGCTGGCATAGGAGTTCTTGGATTTGAGGCAGGTTACGGAGTCGGTGATAGAGATCACTCGCATGTTAATGAAGAGGGCAATGTTTTGCCCGGACTTTGCTTCCGAGCTGGCTCAGATGACATGTTATCTGAGCATGCTCAAGACCGACATGTGACAGTTTGTTTCTACCCAGCGTTGTGATACATTGTGTCACACCCTAAAACCAAGAACGGCGGAAACGTTCTGGGGCGGAGGACGTCATGTACAGTATCACAATAATGAAAAGTAGTAAACAAGCAACAACATCATCCATTGCATTAATAATATAATTTTAATACAAGTGTTTTGTCAAATTATAATAGACACTAAAGTATAAACAAAATGAAAGATGAGTCTTGAACGTGCTCCATATTCTCTAAACCTTGCATCGGTACCTATCTATTGTTGACCTGAGGATACAAGTTATTTTGAAAGAGAGTATCATCTTTAAAGCTGGTGAGATCATAAGTATTAACGTGTCTTAATTTGTATGTAAGTATTTGTTTGACATGTAATGAAAGACTTGACAATGTTTTGAAAGAAAGTTCGTGTAAGTATGAAAATGTTTGTAAAACAACTGTAAACGTTTGAAAAACCCTAGAAATCCCTATGATTCCTACTATTATAAAAGGGAGTCTTCTACCAAGACCTAACTGTTCTAAATGTAGTCTACCAAGACTTAACTATTCTGAATGTAGTCTTTTACCAAGACTCAACTGTTCTAAATGTAGCCTTCTACCAAGGCCCGACTGTGCTACTATTATTATTATTATAAGACATTGTATCCTTTGGTACTGGGATACTCAAATATAATTCACCTCATCAATTATGTAAATGGGTCACAAGATAAAGGTAATAATATAAATAACCTAAGTATTACCCTTTGGTACTAGGGTAACTAACAGTGTTAACAGAAGACATCTGTAGATGTACATTTACCTCTGTTGCTAACAGCTGGGTATAGGAATAGTTAGTCCCTTAAAGTATACCTGTAATGGTATCAACCGTTGACATCTGTGGATGTGCTTTCACCTCTGTAGCTAACATAGATTTTAGGAATGGTTAATCCCGCAAAGTATCCTTTGGTACTAGGATATTAAATCCAATCTATCTCGCCGATTATGTGATTGTATCACAAAGTGAAGATAAGAATGAAGATTATATAACAGAATCTATACATATAAAATTTACTAATAATTCATCATATGTTATCTATGTAAACGTACTCATGTAAGTTTACTCATGCAAATGTACTTATATATACATATCTATGTAAATGTACTCATGTAAATGTAATCATGTAAATGTACTCATGTAAATGTAATCATGTAAATGTACTCATGTAAATGAAATCATGTAAATGTACTCATGTAAATGTAATCATGTAAATGTACTCATGTAAATGTAATCATGTAAACATATCTATGTAATAGTATAATAATGTACTGTGTGTACTAGCTGTGACGTGTGTTCTCTCTCTATCTAGCAAGTATTGACTCATGAATGAACTGACTTATTGTATGATATCGTGTTCTAGTAATAGTTCTAGTATCTTCCTAAACTACCCATATGGTAGCTTACTAGTAATGTAACTGGCACGTATGAACATGGAAGTATACCCTTGCTACCCAAGGATTTTGAATGAACTGGGAAAAGCTTTATGACTATATATGTACACATGATATATATAACTAATATTTAAACAACCTTCGGACGGATACCCGATGTCCCACCAGACCACATGTCACACCCCCAAACCGGAACGATGGAAACGTTCGGGGGGGGGGGGGGGATGACTTCATGTGGTAACGTAACAAACGAATACATAGTACAGAAAGCAATACAACCATCATATATATAATTGAAAGTTTACATTGTTAAAAGGTACATGTTAAAAAACCAATTACAATATGATGCCAAAATATCAATTTAAACTGGCGCCACAGCGTCCCTTCTTCAAAAGCTGTTTGTTACCTGTAATTACTGAATCCCTCGGACATACAAGTAGTTTTGAAAGAGTAGATCAACATTTAAGCTGGTGAGTTACATAAGTATTAAATGGCAATGTTTGTATGAAAAGAAATGTTTTGTTTTTGTTTGTTTGTTCCTAGAAAATCTCATATTTTCTACTAGCATAAATGTAGCCTTCTATCAAGACCAATGTTTGTTTCTAGAAAATGTATGTACGTATAAAATTTCCAATACGTTTGAAAAACCCCGTAAATTAATGTATTTTTAATACCCCATGTGAGTTTTATAACCATGCTATTGACTAGAAATGCCTATACGCAACGTTCTTCAGGTGTTGGAATGTTCTGACGTTTGTAACCCCAAATGGTGTACTGTAGCTAACAATCAGGGCGCAGGGTTGTCAAGCCCGTATAGATCTATACACAAACACCATGCTCCCCCTCCAAGGGATTCTGGTATATAATACAGGACTTGAAATGTGTACTCGAACGTACGTGAAGTTAATGTCTCACAAAACTTAGTATAAAAATAGATTCACGTGTAAAAATGTTCGTTTGTTCTTGTATGTGAAAGTGACTTCTTGAAAATAGTGTTTCTCGTATGTAAAAGTTCGTAATGTTCTCGTAAAACTATACCTATTATAGTTTTCTTTAAGTGTGTCTCGTTTGTATAGTAATTCCTAGTAAAATGCTCATTTGTTATGAAAAGTATAATTTTTATAGTGTATAAGACGGACACATATACATACAGTATAAGCAGAGTGTTTGATTTATACTTATATACCTACATTTTTCATTTCAAAAGATATGATGTTATCGTGATATATTTTGCATATGAAAGTCTCCCTATAATAGTTATAAATCACATATGATTCCGTTAATAAAAAGACGTAATATGAAACTTTATATAACACACGATAATAATCGTGTGTTTTACTTGTATTCCCCCCCCCCCCCCTTAAAAGCATATAAAAGTATTTATAAAACATTTAAAAGTGTAAATTATAGGGGTATGAACTCACTTGAAAGATCGAAAAAGGCGAGAGGAAAACCGAGCAGAAATTCGACTCGAGAAAGCGGATTTTCTCGGGATTCTCGGGAGCACAAACGACCTTCGGGACTTGAGCAAGGAAACCGGGGCTTTGGTTAGCACGGGCACGGAAAACAAGGTAAGAACGCAAGAAAGTTGGGAGAAATTGAGCCCTTTCTTCGGAACCCTCGCATCCCTTTTATAGGGGCTGGGAACCGCCTCGGTACGCTGGGCGTACGCGTGCGTCACGCATGAGCGCATCCTCGACTGCTTCGGACTCCAGATGGGACTGGATATAGGCTCGCATAGGGAGCAACGTGGACGATCCGAGGCCTAGGCCTCGAGTATGCTGGGCGTAACTCGGATCAACTTGGTGACTCCTCCTTCGGATAATGCCGAGATTAAATAATAAAATTTATATTTTATTTATTTAATAAACTTCAAAAATTCATATCTTCTTCATACGAACTCTGTTTTCGACGTTCTTTATATCCACGCTTAGGTGAGACTACGCTCTACAACTTTCGTTTAGATTCCGTCAGCAAATATTGAAATTATTTTTATTATTTATTTTTAGAAGGTCGCGGTAAGAAAATTTCGTTAGAAATTCATAATTCCATTATCTGATGTCTGTTTTTACCAGACTTTTTACCGTTGTAATACCATTGTCGAGACCTTCAATTCTCATTTGGGTCATTCCGGCCAAAAGTCGACCGATCTCCGTTTCGAGTTTTTAGTTGTCTGTCGCTAAGCCGAACTTTGGGAAAATCATAACTTCTTTACACGAAGTCGGATTTGGGCGTTCTTTTTACGTATGATCCCGGTTTAATGACATCTAATATAGTAGGTAATTAATTAAATACTTTTTGGACATTTTATTTTCGAATTTAATTTTATCATATCAAAAGTGGTTACAATACTTGACTTTTTAGGTCATTACATAGAGTTGAAATATCGGGTTCTCACACCACATCTCAAGCGCGAAAAGGAAATAGGGTGGATACCCTTCCTAAGTCTTTTAAACATTTCTTATATAACTATACATATATAGGCATGCAATTGATAATATAAAAGTATAAAATAAGTTTTGTAAAACCTTTGAACATAATTATTATCTAAGAAAAGATCGACTTGTTGTCAATCTATAAAACGGGTTGAAAGCATGGGTTTGATAAAAACAGTTTAAGTATAAAGAAACTTTGGTGGAAACACAATTGTAAATGAGTTTGAAATGAAACATACAATGTAAAAATGTACAGATTAATAAGGAGTTTTAAACATATAAAGTGTTTATGAAAATCATTTGAAGGAAACTATTTGGTAAAACGGCTATTGAGTAGTAAATCATTTGAATGCTGCTTATTAATCACATGTGATTGATATAATAAGTAGCATGATTCTACTTGTATCCCCCCATAAAGCATTTAAAAACATGTAAAACATTGATTAAGGGGTATGAACTCACCTGTAGCAAGTGGATCGGAAGGAAGTGTCGGATAAGTGCTTGGTGTCAAGTGAAGACTTACACACGCACAAAGATCCTAATAACATATAAGGACATATGTATATAAACAATTAGTCTTTAAACAACTAATAAACAAGTCAAGACACTCTATTACATGACAAACACTTTGTATAAGTGTTATAAGTGTTAAGGAGTGCATCTAAGTGTTGTAGGGAAAGGCTAGTATGTTTGGGGTTCAAGGAACACTCCTAAAATGAGTTTACTCCCTAAACACCAACACTCCTTGAGTTTACGGTCATAAACTCTTGAGTTTACTACCGTAAACTCCTAACCTTTTGACCATTTGTTGTTTTGAAGTCTTTTAAGCTATCCAATGCATTCCTACTTCATGATTTAGCCTTAGGAAGTGTTGTGTGGCATCAAAACACTCCTAAATGGAGTTTACGGCCTCATGGTCATTTCCCTTTGGGTTTACTACCGTAAACCCATATGGACAGTCCTAGTCCCTTAGTTTAATTAATGTCTTTTAGCCACAAACTTAATTCTTATTAATTCTTGACTAATATTAATTAAACAATATGATTTCTCCTTTAATATATTATTCTCATAATATATTAATAAATCATATTTAATCCTTTCTCTCCATTATTCATCCTATCAAGTTGCGTTGGTGAAGGCAACCCAAAAGGACCATGCACCATCGGGTCAAGTACATACCAAAATAGTTATGGACTTAGACACTAATCCAACAGTCTCCCACTTGGATAAGTCTAATAACTATTCTACGTATGACTTCAGATCCTGATCTGCAATCGTAGCTTTCCAAAGCCGCTGTCAACTCTGATCCTATCAGATACTCGTGTCCTTAAGATAAGGGATCATATATTCCTCCATTCTAGATATCGTATAGACTGAGACATGGATCTAAATCTTTCTCTCTGTCTATGTGTTGTTTCCCGAATTCAGATTTATAACGAATGAAAACAGACTACAATTTGAACACATCATATTAGTCCCGGCTTGGCCAACCACTTAGGTGCCATCACTAAATCAATGAGGGTCCCACAGATATCGCTTTTATCCTACTTTGAATAAAAGGAACAGAAGAACTTTGACTCAATGCTCGCTTGCACTCACTCACCAAATCACACACAACAATATGTTTTATAACACCAAGTTACTGGTGCATTTACATATTATCAATGTGTAACCGACTCGTAAGATACAACTCACACATCTAGGTTTCAAGAATATAAGATATCATCGTCTCACCAATCACTCGTGATACAAATCCATGAAGTGATCCGTTTAATCCAATGCTCAAATCATATTCATAAGCACTCATGAACGTTGCAGCAAACATTTGCTTATGTCTAATACTCTTTAGACAATCCACACACCAATTCACAACAGTCTTCATTCATATCTACTTCCAACATATGAACGACTGTGGCCCGTTCGAATAATTTGACTGTTCTAAACCAATTAAATTATTCAGGAAGTCAAAACATGCAAAGTGAAACACAAGAATAATACTAATCCCATATGGCCTCAAACCTTTGAGTATAAATAAAACACCTTTTATTTATCACCATATCGATTACTCATTATTTGTTGTTTCGGGTAATCAACTTCTTACTTGAATTATTACTACACTTGTTCCATGCTCCTAGCATGTACACAATGTTTACATATGGTTCTTACTTTGTGAAATAGATCAAATGAACACATTTCCAATCATACTCATTTCACAACTCCTAATCCTTTATCATAAGTGAAAGAATATCAAATTCTTGCCACTTATAGAATATGCTAGATTCTAACATTTTATGCAATGATCCTTTCGTAATGTCACTGCACTAAAGTCACAATGACTATTGCCAATGAAGTTACAAAGTCCGCTATCGGAGATTGTTACAAGACAATTCCATAGATGTGATGTCTCTCACTCAAAGTACATTCCTCTGAACATCATTTTGCATAAAATTTCTAATCTAGACATAGACTCTCAATATCCAACTCCCAATATAGAAACATTTCCATATTTTCCATATGACAACTCATTCTTAATAGAATCTTATCTATTCATAATAATGTCGATATGGTCCATCCAATATCATACTTCCAACTACTCACAAGCGACCAATCCTCGACGAACTTTGGATTGTCCTTTGATAGTTGTTTAATTATCTTAGTCAAACCAATTCTTGTCCTTTTCCCTCTAAATGCGCTAGACGTTTGGTAAATTTTAGAATGGTCAAATATTATAGCATTTGCAATCGATCCTATACCCGAAGCGTATGGGACACGATGCATAATGTCTTACATAAAGATTCGATACTTTATCAATCTTCTGCCATAATATTTTATGTGCTACGTTCTCTCAATTCGAAATATGAAGAAGAATACCGTAATCATAATCGAAATTTAAGAACGCACTATGTTTCATTGACTAAATTTATTAACATTCCATAACCTAAGCCTTTAGATTTGAAACGAAGCATAATATTCTCTCCCTTAATTATAGCAAAACAACTATTCAACCCTTACAACTTTGCAAAGTATGACTCTTGTTTTTCTATAATTAATATTGCTAACTTGCAATCCTTGCCTTAATAATCATACAATCATAACATTTATGCTCCCACTATCACGATGATTATTATAAACATAACACTTATGCTCCCACTAGCTTTGACATGTATTCAGAAACAACTTAACTTTCAGAAAAACAATGCCTATTGAATTTCTTTAAGTTTATATTTCTAATACCCAATGCTTTGATAATCTTTTATCAAGGCTTCTTAAACTTATACACCTTGCCTTAGATAGTTTATATGTGTGTCTTAAACAATTTAGACTAATTGCCAACTCTCATAATTCGAATTATGGAAAGGGATACCGTAACTAACCATAATCGAATTCGAGAATACAATTTTCATAATCACTATCTTCTTAAAATCTCTCTTAGTGAAAGCATTTCCTCATAGTCATTTTTATGAAGGAAGGAATCTTATGACACTTAGATTTTAATGGTGTATGTGTTCATATCCATGTGAATTTGTCAAAACCAAGGTTTGCGACAAATCCAAACTCATATGGACCGAACCTTCTCAATCTTGATTTCTTGCCTTATGGTAACACGGCTGCCCACCATCTCTTCCAAGTAGTTAAGCAGATCACCCTTTCCTATCAATGTACTTTCAATTGATCAAGGTCCTTGCCTTTTATGCATTCAAATGAGAACTCATAGGCTCACATGCATAATTAACTCAACTGGAACGGCACAGAAACAAGGTAATGTCAACACGATAGGTTGTAAACCTCTACTCGTGTGCTAGTGATGATCGATAAGGTTTATTCTTGATTAGTTCTTTAGACTTTTCAAGACCATTAAGACCCCCACTGACTCCTTGACATATAAGATTCTCTTGTCAATAAAAATTTATTGACAAATAAATATTCAAGAGTTAGTGTAGCCTTTATCAAGACAAAACATTTCATAAAATTGGTCCTAGTTGGTCTTTGTCTTATCCAAGACATCACAACTTTCCAATTTCAAATGTGCAAGAATAAGAAAACCTTTTTCCAAATTTTACATTTGATGAATGTTATAAACCTTCTTAATACTTGTCACTCAATATTACAATCTTAACTCTAAGACTTGTTTTGGAATGAAGTATCATTGACTTCTTGATCTAACCATTTCTTCAATTCTTGATTCCTCTTCTTATACATACACTTGTACTAAGACTATTTAGAGGATCAATTGAAATATGGTTCTTAATCATTAAGACATATCATAAAGTATAAAAGGTACTCTCCCTTCTTCTTAGAATAGAGAAACTTTTATCTTTCTGCCTACTTGATTCTTTTATTCGTTCAGCTATTGATTTAAAATCTTTTTCAATCAATTCAAAATTACACTTAATCTTATAAGTATAATCATATTTACTAATCCTTTAGTAAATCATGACGAATATCATTGTTACCCTTGTGGTGGACTTGATCAACACGCAACTTTGTGTACTCGATCTCCTAGTCCTTCATTTGACACTTTGTCAACGAATTAGTCTAATTTCCAAATATGAAATTTCTCATACATCATGCAACCAAGTTGCGTGATTCCAAATTTCTATCCAACTGAAACTTGGGCGATGAGAAACTCTCACTATTTGGTAAATTCTCGACATTTTCACTATTAACATAATTAAGAATCACATCCATTCATTGTAGAAATATGAAAACATCAATTTCTCATAACGATTTCATTGCAAGGAAATAAATAAATAAATGAGTCAAAACAAAATTTATTTTATTCATAAAAGCAGCGGAAAACATTTGTCCTTACAATGCAAAAATCAACTGAAAAACTATGTAGTCAAATATTCCTAACAATTGTATCATTACTTTCTAAGCTCAAAATCTAATCTTCAAATCCATGCGATCGAGATCCATTTCTTCGTGATTAGACTCATCTTGCTTTTCCATTAAACTTCCTCTCTTTTTCACTAAGCTTGCAAAACATTCAAATGCAATCTTATCACATCATGTATTAAGAATCAATGAATAGGAACTTAATGGAGTTAGATAGTGGACTTTACCTGAAGCACAGCCATACTTTTGACTCTCCCATCTTCTGGACTCCTCAGGCTCTTAGGGCAGACATGTATCCAACGCCCTTTCTCTTGGCAGCAAACGCAGGTCGATTCTCCTAGAATGTCCTCGGAAGCATGGTTGGTTGACTTTCCCAACAAATATGCTCCATTGCTTTGCCAAATCATTTCTGATTCAGCAGCAATGAGCATGTAAGTTAGGTCAATGAGGTTATCGTCATGATCCATCATATAATATTTCTTTTGAACTCATTATATGATTCAGGAAGTGACTGTAGAACCCAGTTCACAGCCAACTTATTAGGGAATGACGCACCCAACATTATCAACCTATCGATGTGTGATTTCATTTCTAGAACGTGGGCACACACGGGTTTACCATCTTCATGTTTTATTTCCAATAGGGCTTTAGTGACATTGAACCTTTCAATTCTTCGATCTTGTGGGTTAGGGAGAATAATTTAAAGAGGAGGAGGAAGTGAAGCATGATTTCTTGTTCCTCGATCGAATCGTGGAATATCATCTTCATGTGGAATGCTTGTTCCACGAGATTTGGGAAGACCATATTTGTTGAACTTTGACATCTACAAAACGGGAGAAAACAAATTCAAGTTAGTTTATAGATTGAGTCCTTAATAAATCACCCAAATGAGATATTAAGGCTAGGACCCAACACAATACGCTACAACCTAGAAAAGGGATGTCGTAATCTAGTTGCAGAATATTTGAAGGTAAGTGAATGACGATTCACTAATTTCCACCAACGAAAAAACGAAAAAGAAATTTAAGTTTTAAATCTATGAAAACTCCTAGATCCTTTGAGATTCATTGAACATTTCAATGGCATGTTTAAATCTCGATATGCCCCTCTAGTTTATGTCTGGGATGCCGAGGATCACAAAGCGGGTGTGAATAACCATGCAAACTTACATGGTGCCCCCACATGTTACAGTTACCTATTCGATGTGTCGGTAAACCACACACGCTCCACCGAACTATGACAAACATTGAGTCACCCTTTGCTACCTTTGCTTAGAACCATTTAGTGTGCCGGTAAACCACACACGCTCCACTAACGTCTTCGCAAGGGCACAAAGTGTAATTTCATGGAATTGCATAAATTCACTTCTGCCTAAAGTAACTAAGATTGGGAATTTGTAAAACATTTAGTTACTTTTGTACTTCATTATACTTATAATGGAAGGTTTTGTCCTATCCTACCCGTTCGGCTAATGACCCTCCACTAGTCATGTCACACCCCCAAACCTGAACGGCGGAAATGTTCGGGGGCGGATGACTTCATGTGGTAACGTAAAAAATGAATACATAGTAAAGAAAGCAATACAACCATCATATATATAATTGAAAGTTTACATTTGTCAAAAGTTACATGTTCAAAACCAATTAAAATATGATGTCAAAATACGAGATTAAACTGGCGCCGCAGCATCCCTTCATCAAAAGCAAAATGAATACCTGAAATTTACTGATTTCCTGGGACATACAAGTAAATTTTGAAAGACTAGATCAACATTTAAGCTGGTGAGTTTCATAAGTATTTAAATGACAATGTTTGAATGAAATGAAATGTTTTCTCTTTGTTTGTTTGTGTTTAGAAAATCCTATATTTTCTACTAGGATGATAGTAGCCTTCACTCAAGACCAATGTTTGTTTGAGATGAAATGTTTTGTCTTTGTTTGTTTGTGTTTAGAAAATCCTATATTTTCTACTAGGATGATAGTAGCCTTCACTCAAGACCAATGTTTGTTTGAGATGAAATGTTTTGTCTTTGTTTGTTTGTGTTTAGAAAATCCTATATTTTCTACTAGTATAATAGTAGCCTTCACTCAAGACCAATGTTTGTTTCTAAAATGTATGTAAGTGTAAAATAACCAATGAGTTTGAAAACCTTGTAAATCAATGCATTTTTAATACCCCTTGTGAGTTTTATAACCATACTATTGACTCGGAATGCCTATACACAACGTTCTTCAGGCGTTGGAATGTTATGACGTTTGTCACCCCAAACGGTGGACTACAGCTAACAGTCAGGGCGCGGGTTGTCAAGCCCGTATAGATCTATACACAAACACCATGCTCCCCCTCCAAGGGATTCTGGTATATAATACAGGACTTGAAATGTGTACTCGAACGTACATGAAGTTAGTGTCTCACAAAACCGTGGTATAAAAACAGATCTACTTGTTAAAATGTTACGTTTGTTCTTGTATACGAAAGTAAACTTCTTGAAATTCATGTTTCTAGTACATAAGAGTTAGAAATTTGTTCGTAAAACTATACCTATTATAGTTTTCTAAAAGTGTGTCTTGTTTGTTTAGTAATACCTAGAAAAGAAATCACTTGTTTATGAAAGCATAGATTTTTGGTGTAGAGTCTAAGATAGACAAGGATAATCTAAGAAAAGTTTAGTTTATACATGCATTACAACAATGTATATTTCAAAAGATAGAATGCTATTTTAACATATTTTATATATATGAAAGTTCCTTATAAAGTTTGTAAATCGCATGTGATTTGGATATATAAAAGCATATAAAAGAGTTTCTTTATGTAACACACAATAATACTCGTGTGTTTTACTTGTAATCCCCCCCTTGAAAGCATATAAAAGAATTTAAAGAATATTTAAAAGGTAGATTAAGGGGTATGAACTCACTTGAAAGTTTGAAGATAGCGAGATGGAAAACCGGGCAGAGTTTCGTCTCGGGAAACGGATTTTCCTCGGGATTCTCGGGAATCTCGGGAGTAAAATCGACCCTCGGGACTCGAGCAAAAAGACCAGAGCTTCGGGTTTGAACGGGCACGGAAAACGAGGCAAGGTTGTGAGAGAGAGGAGAGAAATGAGCCCTTTTCTCGGAAGCCCTCGCATCCTATTTATAGGAAGGCTGAACCGCCTCGGTACGCGGGGCGTACGCTCGTACGCAGCGCGTACGCGTACGTCATGCATGACCGAAGCCTCGAATGCCTCGGCTTCGGATGGGACGGGTTGCTGGGTACGCGGGTCGGATGGGACGGGTTGCTGGGGAGACGGTTCGGATGGGACGGCGGGTCAGACGGGTCGGATACTTCGGACGGGTCGGACGGGTCGGATGCCTCGGATAGGGCGACGTGGACGATCAGAGGCCAAGTCTCTCGGGTACGCAGGGCGTACAGGGGTACGCAGCGCGTACCCGGATGAGGACGCTGACTCCTCTTCGGATAAGGTCCGAAATTTTGAATTAAATAAATATATAATTTATTTAATAAACTTCAAAAATTCATATCTTCTTCATACGAACTCCGTTTTTGATGGTCTTTATATCCACGCGTAGGTGAGACTACGCTCTACAACTTTCGTTTAGACTCCGACGGCAAATTCCGAAATTATTTTTTTATTTTTTTTTATTATTTATTTTAAACTCATCGTGTTTAAGGAATTTCTTTGAAAATTCATAACTTCTTTATCTGATGTCGGTTTTTGCCAAACTTTTTACCGCTGGAATACCATTGTCGAGACCTTCGATTCTCGTTTAGGTCATTCCGGCCAAAAGTCGTTCGATCTCCGATTCGAGTTTTTAGCTGTTTGTTGCTAAGTCGAACTTGGAAAAATCATAACTTCGCTATATGAAGTTGGATTTGGGCATTCTTTTCACGTACGATCATGGTTCAAAGACATTTAAACATAGAAGGAAATTAAGTAGAACTATTTGTACATTTTATTATGAAAGTAAATTTTTATTACCCAAAAGTGGTTACAATACTTGACCCTTTTTGGTCACTATAAAGAGTTGAAATATCGGGTTGCCACATCATCCCCCCGTTAGAGAGAATTTTGTCCCGAAATTTAAAGTAGTAAAGATACTAGTGAACATGAAAGAGATGAGGGTACTTTTGTTTCATCTGATCTTCGCGTTCCCATGTGAATTCAGGTCCCCGCTTGGCGTTCCAGCGAACCTTCACGATGGGTATGCGACTTTGTTTTGTTTGCTTGACCTCTCGGTCCATGATTTCTACTGGCTCTTCCACAAAGTTGAGGCTCTCGTTGATCTCGATCTCGTCGAGTGGAATAACAAGAGTCTTGTCGGACAGACACTTTTTCAAGTTTGAGACGTGGAAGGTTGGATGGATGTTACTAAGTTCGCGCGGTAGGTTAAGCTTGTAAGCCACAGGGTCGATTCTGGCAAGGATCTCGAAAGGCCCTATGTATCTTGGATTTAGTTTCCCACACTTTCCAAATCGTATTAAACCCTTCCACGGTGAGACCTTTAATAATACGTGGTCTCCTACCTGGAATTCCAAAGGTTTCCTCCTTTGGTCAGCGTAGCTTTTCTGTCGGTCTCTAGAGGCTTTCAATCGTTCACGAATCTGAACGATCTTATCTGTCGTTTCTCGTATGATTTTCGGACCGGTGCGAGTGCTTTTAGGAACTCTTCCTCTAGCTAACTGGGTATCGCCAACTTCAGTCCAGCACAGAGGGGATCTGCACTTTCAACCATAGAGGGCTTCAAACGGAGCAGCCTTTATGCTTGTATGATAACTATTGTTGTATGAAAATTCGATAAGGGGTAAATGAATATCCCATGCCTTTCCAAAGTCAATCACACAGGCTCTCAGCATATCTTCTAAAGTTTGTATTGTTCTCTCACTTTGTCCGTCTGTTTGTGGGTGGTAGGCTGTACTCATGTCTAGCCTAGTTCCCAGGGAACTTTGTAGTGACTGCCAGAATCTTGAAGTGAATCTACTATCTCGATCGGAGATAATGGATATCGGAACACCATGCAGTCGCACTACTTCCCTTAAGTAAGTTCTTGTAAGCTTCTCTATTTTGTTAGTCTCCTTGATGGGTAGGAAATGCGCGGATTTGGTCAATCTGTCGACAATGACCCATATGGTATCGAGTCCACTTGTCGTCTTGGGTAACTTGGTTATGAAGTCCATAGTAATCCGCTCCCATTTCCATTCTGGTATCTCTGGTTGTTGTAGTAATCCTGACGGTTTCTGATACTCGACCTAAACCTTAGCGCAAGTAAGACATTTACTCACGAAGGTAGCAATTTTTGCTTTCATGTTAGGCCACCAGTACTGCTTCTTAAGATCCAGATACATTTTATCTGAACCCGGGTAAACGGAATATCTTGAGTTGTGAGCCTCGGTCATGACTAAGTTTCTGAAACCACCATGTTTCGGGGTCCAGATTCGGTCCATGAGATAGTAGGCTCCGCCACCCTTGACTTCTAGATTCTTCTCCATTCCTCGCAGGGATTCACCTGCCACATTTTCAGGTTGCAAAGCTTCCATTTGTGCCTCCTTAATTTGTGTGGATAAGTGGGAATGGATAGTCATGGTCAGAGATTTGACCCTCCGACCAGTGTATTCCTTTCGACTGAGGGCGTCAGCTACTACGTTGGCCTTGCCAAGATGATAACGAATTTCGCATTCGTAGTCATTCAGTAACTCAACCCATCGTCGTTGTCGCATGTTGAGTTCCTTTTGATCGAAAATGTGTTGAAGGCTCTTGTGATCGGTGAAAATAGTACTCTTTGTTCCGTATAAGTAGTGCCTCCAGATCTTCAGAGCAAATACCACTGCTCCTAACTCGAGATCGTGTGTCATATAGTTCACTTCGTGTGTCTTAAGCTGTCGGGAGGCATAAGCGATAACCTTCCCTCTCTGCATAAGAACACAACCAAGTCCTTGATTTGACGCATCGCAATACACAACGAAGTCTTCTATCCCTTCGGGGAGGGATAGTATCGGTGCGGTGCACAAGGCCTGCTTTAGCGTCTGGAATGCCTTCTCTTGTTTCGCTTCCCAGTCAAAGGCCACACCCTTCTGGGTTAATGTAGTAAGAGGTTTCGCAATGCTCGAAAAGTTCTTTATGAATCTGCGATAGTAGCCAGCTAGACCTAGAAATTGACGAATTTCTGTAGGTGTCTTTGGTGCCGACCAGTTCTCAATAGCCTTAATTTTGGAGGGGTCCACGTGTATACCTTTCTCGCTAACAACATGGCCTAAAAATTCGACTCTTCGAATCCAAAATTCACACTTAGAGAACTTCGTGTAGAGTTTCTCCGTTCGCAGTGTTTCTAGGACTTTTCGTAGGTGCTGACTATGCTCTTCCTCACTTCGAGAGTAGATAAGTATATCATCGATAAAGACGATGACGAATTGATCCAAGTAAGGGCGGCATACCCTATTCATTAGGTCCATAAATACTGCTGGTGCATTGGTTAATCCGAACGGCATCACTACAAATTCGTAGTGTCCATAACGAGTTCGGAAAGCTGTCTTTGGAATGTCCCCCTCTAGAACTCGTAGTTGGTGATATCCGGATCGTAGGTCTATCTTTGAGAAGTAGTTCGCTCCTTGAAGTTGATCGAATAGGTCGTCAATACGGGGTAGAGGATAGCGGTTCTTGACAGTAAGTTTATTCAGCTCTCTGTAGTCGATGCACATACGGAACGATCCGTCTTTCTTCTTTACAAACAAGACCGGTGCTCCCCAAGGTGAGAAATTTGGTCTTATGAATCCTTTTTGAAGGAGTTCATTAAGTTGACTGGAAAGTTCCTACATCTCTGCTGGTGCGAGATGGTAAGGCGACTTCGCTACTGGGGTAGCTCCTGGAACTAAGTCGATTCTGAACTCGACTTGGCGTTGCGGTGGTAATCCTGGTAGTTCTTCTGGAAAGATATCGGGAAAGTCGCGTACTACCGAGATGCTCTTGATGTCCTTCAGTTCTTGACTTGTATCAACGATGTGCACTAGGAATGCTTTACAATCCTTCCGCAAGCACTTTCGAGCTTGGATGCACGAAATGATGCGAAGGTTTGTACTAGATTTGTCGCCGTAGATAACTAAGGTTTCGTTGTTAGGGAGATTAAGACGGACCGCTTTCTCAAAGCACATGATGTCGGCGCGAAGAAGACTCAACCAATCCATGCCGACTATGACGTCGAAACTTTTAATTTGGACCGGCATGAGATTGATTGGGAAAGAATGGCCGTCTAAAGTTAACGTACAGCCCATGTATATGCAATTAGTGTTTTCGGTTTTTCCATTGGCCGTCTCTATAGTGAATGATTTTTCTAACTTGCTAGGTTTAGGTTTAAGTAAATTAATAAAGTTTTGACTCACGAAGCTTCTCTCCGCTCCACTATCGAATAATATGCATGCGTATGAATTATCGAGAAGGAACGTACCAGCAACCATAGTTGGATCAGCTACAGCTTCGTCGTGGCCTATTGCCAAAACTCGTCCCACACCTTCGGTGCCTGCTGCCTTAGGACAGTTCCTCTTGTAGTGGCCCACCTCGCCACAACCGTAGCAAGTCTGCCCCACACCCGCACCAGGAACTTGAGTGATAGGTTTTGCAGGGTCCTTGCAGAAACGGGTTGTGTGTCCCTTCCTGTTGCAGTTGGCACACTGCATTTCCCGACAAGGTCCATGGTGGTGGAAATTGCATTTGGTGCACTTTGGGAGGTTACCTATATAAGGCTTTGTTGGGTAGGTATTTGTAGGAGCTATAGAAGGTACAGTGGCAGCATTTACTGAAACTAGTTGTTTCTTTGCGGATTCTTGGGAAGACCCACCCTTCTCTTTATTCCACACTCTCTTTCTGCCATTGTTGTTGTTGTTGTTGTTGTTGTTGTTGTTTCCTTTCTGTGGTGCTGGTGCAGAAGTGGTTGAGTTCTGATGACCTCCGTAGTCAATCAGGGATTGTGCCAGTTCCTTAGCACTTTCAAAGGTGTCAGGCTTAGAAGCTAACACGCTTGATCGCATTTGGGGCGTCAGTCCCCAGATGTACCTTTCTATTTTCTTACTCTCGGGAGCAATCATATCTGGGCAAAGGATTGCCAGCTCGCAGAATCTGTTGGTATAAGTAGCGATGTCGGTACCAACCATTCCGAGAGTCCATAGTTCGTGTTCAAGCTTTTGAATCTCTCCCCGTGGGCAGTATTCTCTCATCATCATGGCTTTCAGGCTCTCCCAGCTTATGGAGTTTGCCACGATTATGGTAAGTACTTTAACGTGGCCATTCCACCAAGTTAAAGCTTTATCAAGAAGGGTGAAAGTTGCAAATTTGACTTTGCTGTGCTCGGGACAGGAGCAGATTTCAAAGACTGCCTCCGTCCTTTCAATCCACTGCCTCAGGGCCATTACACCACCAGTTCCATAAAACATCCGGGGCTTGGCATTAGTGAAGTCCTTATAGGTGCATTCTCGAGGTGGTCTATGACTCTCGCCATGGTTGGACAGGCGTGTGCCAGATCCCGAGCCATTAGTACTTGAGTTATTGATCTGTGACATGGCAGCTGCCACCGCTGCGGTGACTGCTGCTTGAAACATAACAGCATCAAATTGAGGTGGAGGAGGTGGTGGTACAGGTGCTTCCTCACCGTTGTTTCGCCTTGGATTCCTACGCGGAGGCATCCTTCAACTATAGGTTGAAAAGACAAAGATAAGAATTTCATAGAATAGAAAATGTATGTGTCTCATGAACTAAATCGCTATAGTTCAATAACAGATGATAGTATGAGTCTTAAAATAGAAGAATGAAAGTTATTTGTAAGACTAAAGGTATGAAACAAGTATTTGGCTTTCCAAAGACCATTCAAGGTTTGAACGAAATACTCAACATAGTAGAAATAGTGCCACTTATATTAATATAAAAGTTGTTACAACGATCATGAAAATTTGACCCCTATAAGGGTCTCCGATTACAAAGTTTGAGAAATTTAAAGACTTTTAGCCGAGGTCCTAAGCTATAACAAAATTTGAGTCCTTGACAAGCACTACTTGCGTCGAAGGTTGCGCTTGGAGCTTGACTCCGCATCTGATTGCTTTGACTCCATTAGACGCCTATCAAAAGCGGCTTGTTGTTCCCTCAGTTCAGCGAGGGCTGCAATCATTTGCGCTTGAAATGCTTCGGTTTGAAGTTGATCATTGTCTTGCATCTTGTCCAGCCTACGGATGTCAGAAGTGTGAACCTGCACTTCCACGTTGACATCCCGGAGTCGACTAGCTTGAACTCCAGACTGATAGGACTGATTGGCTAATTTACCCACCATTACCGGGAGTGCTCGATCAGCTGAACCTCCGCCGCGGACATCATAGAAGTCCCGGCACATGCCGTAGGGAGGGCGTAGGTTTTGCTGTTGGCTCCAATGGTGGAGGTGACTTCCCCAGACGGGAGTCGGTCCTTGAAAGTTCCTTACGAAGACGGGAGGTTGAATGGGTGGTGGATCGATAACTTCCGGCTCTGAGTCAGTACCGGAGTCATCACCCACTTCTATGGGTTCCTCGTCCTCTTCGGGATCATCTTCGATCCATCCTCCGTTGCCTTGGTTGGGAAAGTAGGGGTCGCCAGGGTGGTGAAATCCAGCCATTTGACTGTACGAGAAATAGGGTTATAAGAATGGAATAAAGTTGAAACATGCAAAACATGTAAGTTAAACTAGTTTAGATCGCAAATACTCCTATAGTATTTTAATTCTTGTGCTTGATTCTTGTAATGGTTTGGTAAGGTTTGACTTGTTGCTTACTACGATCATTTCCGATATACGTTGGTCCAATCTCGGGCAAATATAGTTGATCACGCTATATTTGTCCAAAATCTGATTACATATATCGAGTCTCAATCGTAGTGTCAACTTGTCTAAATACTTGTATAGTTGAATAACATGAAAATAATTTGTGGTATGCTTGTAATTGTACTTAAATGAACTATCAATTTAAGTTGAACGCAATGCTGCTTAAGCGTAAAAAGAAAATTTGTTTTTTCAGAGAGTATTAGTCCCTTATGCATTTATAGTTTGTATATCTTATGTGGTTCGATATACTTAGTTCACTATAAACATTGCTCTGATACCAATCTGTCACACCCCCAAACCTGAACGGCGGAAACGTTCGGGGGCGGATGACTTCATGTGGTAACGTAACAAATGAATACATAGTAAAGAAAGCAATACAACCATCATATATATAATTGAAAGTTTACATTTGTCAAAAGTTACATGTTCAAAACCAATTACAATATGATGTCAAAATACGAGATTAAACTGGCGCCGCAGCATCCCTTCATCAAAAGCAAAATGAATACCTGAAATTTACTGATTTCCTGGGACATGCAAGTAAATTTTGAAAGAGTAGATCAGCATTTAAGCTGGTGAGTTTCATAAGTATTTAAATGACAATGTTTGAATGAAATGAAATGTTTTCTCTTTGTTTGTTTGTGTTTAGAAAATCCTATATTTTCTACTAGGATGATAGTAGCCTTCACTCAAGACCAATGTTTGTTTGAGATGAAATGTTTTGTCTTTGTTTGTTTGTGTTTAGAAAATCCTATATTTTCTACTAGGATGATAGTAGCCTTCACTCAAGACCAATTTTTGTTTGAGATGAAATGTTTTGTCTTTGTTTGTTTGTGTTTAGAAAATCCTATATTTTCTACTAGTATAATAGTAGCCTTCACTCAAGACCAATGTTTGTTTCTAAAATGTATGTAAGTGTAAAATAACCAATGAGTTTGAAAACCTTGTAAATCAATGCATTTTTAATACCCCTTGTGAGTTTTATAACCATACTATTGACTCGGAATGCCTATACACAACGTTCTTCAGGCGTTGGAATGTTATGACGTTTGTCACCCCAAACGGTGGACTACAGCTAACAGTCAGGGCGCGGGTTGTCAAGCCCGTATAGATCTATACACAAACACCATGCTCCCCCTCCAAGGGATTCTGGTATATAATACAGGACTTGAAATGTGTACTCGAACGTACATGAAGTTAGTGTCTCACAAAACCGTGGTATAAAAACAGATCTACTTGTTAAAATGTTACGTTTGTTCTTGTATACGAAAGTAAACTTCTTGAAATTCATGTTTCTAGTACATAAGAGTTAGAAATTTGTTCGTAAAACTATACCTATTATAGTTTTCTAAAAGTGTGTCTTGTTTGTTTAGTAATACCTAGAAAAGAAATCACTTGTTTATGAAAGCATAGATTTTTGGTGTAGAGTCTAAGATAGACAAGGATAATCTAAGAAAAGTTTAGTTTATACATGCATTACAACAATGTATATTTCAAAAGATAGAATGCTATTTTAACATATTTTATATATATGAAAGTTCCTTATAAAGTTTGTAAATCGCATGTGATTTGGATATATAAAAGCATATAAAAGAGTTTCTTTATGTAACACACAATAATACTCGTGTGTTTTACTTGTAATCCCCCCCTTGAAAGCATATAAAAGAATTTAAAGAATATTTAAAAGGTAGATTAAGGGGTATGAACTCACTTGAAAGTTTGAAGATAGCGAGATGGAAAACCGGGCAGAGTTTCGTCTCGGGAAACGGATTTTCCTCGGGATTCTCGGGAATCTCGGGAGTAAAATCGACCCTCGGGACTCGAGCAAAAAGACCAGAGCTTCGGGTTTGAACGGGCACGGAAAACGAGGCAAGGTTGTGAGAGAGAGGAGAGAAATGAGCCCTTTTCTCGGAAGCCCTCGCATCCTATTTATAGGAAGGCTGAACCGCCTCGGTACGCGGGGCGTACGCTCGTACGCAGCGCGTACGCGTACGTCATGCATGACCGAAGCCTCGAATGCCTCGGCTTCGGATGGGACGGGTTGCTGGGTACGCGGGTCGGATGGGACGGGTTGCTGGGGAGACGGTTCGGATGGGACGGCGGGTCAGACGGGTCGGATACTTCGGACGGGTCGGACGGGTCGGATGCCTCGGATAGGGCGACGTGGACGATCAGAGGCCAAGTCTCTCGGGTACGCAGGGCGTACAGGGGTACGCAGCGCGTACCCGGATGAGGACGCTGACTCCTCTTCGGATAAGGTCCGAAATTTTGAATTAAATAAATATATAATTTATTTAATAAACTTCAAAAATTCATATCTTCTTCATACGAACTCCGTTTTTGATGGTCTTTATATCCACGCGTAGGTGAGACTACGCTCTACAACTTTCGTTTAGACTCCGACGGCAAATTCCGAAATTATTTTTTTATTTTTTTTTATTATTTATTTTAAACTCATCGTGTTTAAGGAATTTCTTTGAAAATTCATAACTTCTTTATCTGATGTCGGTTTTTGCCAAACTTTTTACCGCTGGAATACCATTGTCGAGACCTTCGATTCTCGTTTAGGTCATTCCGGCCAAAAGTCGTTCGATCTCCGATTCGAGTTTTTAGCTGTTTGTTGCTAAGTCGAACTTGGAAAAATCATAACTTCGCTATATGAAGTTGGATTTGGGCATTCTTTTCACGTACGATCATGGTTCAAAGACATTTAAACATAGAAGGAAATTAAGTAGAACTATTTGTACATTTTATTATGAAAGTAAATTTTTATTACCCAAAAGTGGTTACAATACTTGACCCCTTTTGGTCATTATAAAGAGTTGAAATATCGGGTTGCCACATCATCCCCCCGTTAGAGAGAATTTTGTCCCGAAATTTAAAGTAGTAAAGATACTAGTGAACATGAAAGAGATGAGGGTACTTTTGTTTCATCTGATCTTCGCGTTCCCATGTGAATTCAGGTCCCCGCTTGGCATTCCAACGAACCTTCACGATGGGTATGCGACTTTGTTTTGTTCGCTTGACCTCTCGGTCCATGATTTCTACTGGCTCTTCCACAAAGTTGAGGCTCTCGTTGATCTCGATCTCGTCGAGTGGAATAACAAGAGTCTTGTCGGACAGACACTTTTTCAAGTTTGAGACGTGGAAGGTTGGATGGATGTTACTAAGTTCGCGCGGTAGGTTAAGCTTGTAAGCCACAGGGTCGATTCTGGCAAGGATCTCGAAAGGCCCTATGTATCTTGGATTTAGTTTCCCACACTTTCCAAATCGTATTAAACCCTTCCACGGTGAGACCTTTAATAATACGTGGTCTCCTACCTGGAATTCCAAAGGTTTCCTCCTTTGGTCAGCGTAGCTTTTCTGTCGGTCTCTAGAGGCTTTCAATCGTTCACGAATCTGAACGATCTTCTCTGTCGTTTCTCGTATGATTTCCGGACCGGTGCGAGTGCTTTTAGGAACTCTTCCTCTAGCTAACTGGGTATCGCCAACTTCAGTCCAGCACAGAGGGGATCTGCACTTTCAACCATAGAGGGCTTCAAACGGAGCAGCCTTTATGCTTGTATGATAACTATTGTTGTATGAAAATTCGATAAGGGGTAAATGAATATCCCATGCCTTTCCAAAGTCAATCACACAGGCTCTCAGCATATCTTCTAAAGTTTGTATTGTTCTCTCACTTTGTCCGTCTGTTTGTGGGTGGTAGGCTGTACTCATGTCTAGCCTAGTTCCCAGGGAACTTTGTAGTGACTGCCAGAATCTTGAAGTGAATCTACTATCTCGATCGGAGATAATGGATATCGGAACACCATGCAGTCGCACTACTTCCCTTAAGTAAGTTCTTGTAAGCTTCTCCATTTTGTTAGTCTCCTTGATGGGTAGGAAATGCGCGGATTTGGTCAATCTGTCGACAATGACCCATATGGTATCGAGTCCACTTGTCGTCTTGGGTAACTTGGTTATGAAGTCCATAGTAATCCGCTCCCATTTCCATTCTGGTATCTCTGGTTGTTGTAGTAATCCTGACGGTTTCTGATACTCGACCTAAACCTTAGCGCAAGTAAGACATTTACTCACGAATGTAGCAATTTCTGCTTTCATGTTAGGCCACCAGTACTGCTTTTTAAGATCCAGATACATTTTATCTGAACCCGGGTAAACGGAATATCTTGAGTTGTGAGCCTCGGTCATGACTAAGTTTTGAAACCACCATGTTTCGGGGTCCAGATTCGGTCCATGAGATAGTAGGCTCCGCCACCCTTGACTTCTAGATTCTTCTCCATTCCTCGCAGGGATTCACCTGCCACATTTTTAGGTTGCAAAGCTTCCATTTGTGCCTCCTTAATTTGTGTGGATAAGTGGGAATGGATAGTCATGGTCAGAGATTTGACCCTCCGACCAGTGTATTCCTTTCGACTGAGGGCGTCAGCTACTACGTTGGCCTTGCCAAGATGATAACGAATTTCGCATTCGTAGTCATTCAGTAACTCAACCCATCGTCGTTGTCGCATGTTGAGTTCCTTTTGATCGAAAATGTGTTGAAGGCTCTTGTGATCGGTGAAAATAGTACTCTTTGTTCCGTATAAGTAGTGCCTCCAGATCTTCAGAGCAAATACCACTGCTCCTAACTCGAGATCGTGTGTCATATAGTTCACTTCGTGTGTCTTAAGCTGTCGGGAGGCATAAGCGATAACCTTCCCTCTCTGCATAAGAACACAACCAAGTCCTTGATTTGACGCATCGCAATACACCACGAAGTCTTCTATCCCTTCGGGGAGGGATAGTATCGGTGCGGTGCACAAGGCCTGCTTTAGCGTCTGGAATGCCTTCTCTTGTTTCGCTTCCCAGTCAAAGGCCACACCCTTCTGGGTTAATGTAGTAAGAGGTTTCGCAATGCTCTAAAAGTTCTTTATGAATCTGCGATAGTAGCCAGCTAGACCTAGAAATTGACGAATTTCTGTAGGTGTCTTTGGTGCCGACCAGTTCTCAATAGCCTTAATTTTGGAGGGGTCCACGTGTATACCTTTCTCGCTAACAACGTGGCCTAAAAATTCGACTCTTCGAATCCAAAATTCACACTTAGAGAACTTCGCGTAGAGTTTCTCCGTTCGCAGTGTTTCTAGGACTTTTCGTAGGTGCTGACTATGCTCTTCCTCACTTCGAGAGTAGATAAGTATATCATCGATAAAGACGATGACGAATTGATCCAAGTAAGGGCGGCATACCCTATTCATTAGGTCCATAAATACTGCTGGTGCATTGGTTAATCCGAACGGCATCACTACAAATTCGTAGTGTCCATAACGAGTTCGGAAAGCTGTCTTTGGAATGTCCCCCTCTAGAACTCGTAGTTGGTGATATCCGGATCGTAGGTCTATCTTTGAGAAGTAGTTCGCTCCTTGAAGTTGATCGAATAGGTCGTCAATACGGGATAGAGGATAGCGGTTCTTGACAGTAAGTTTATTCAGCTCTCTGTAGTCGATGCACATACGGAACGATCCGTCTTTCTTCTTTACAAACAAGACCGGTGCTCCCCAAGGTGAGAAATTTGGTCTTATGAATCCTTTTTGAAGGAGTTCATTAAGTTGACTGGAAAGTTCCTACATCTCTGTTGGTGCGAGACGGTAAGGCGACTTCGCTACTGGGGTAGCTCGTGGAACTAAGTCGATTCTGAACTCGACTTGGCGTTGCGGTGGTAATCCTGGTAGTTCTTCTGGAAAGATATCGGGAAAGTCGCGTACTACCGAGATGCTCTTGATGTCCTTCAGTTCTTGACTTGTATCAACGATGTGCACTAGGAATGCTTTACAATCCTTCCGCAAGCACTTTCGAGCTTGGATGCACGAAATGATGCGAAGGTTTGTACTAGATTTGTCGCCGTAGATAACTAAGGTTTCGTTGTTAGGGAGATTAAGACGGACCGCTTTCTCAAAGCACATGATGTCGGCGCGAAGAAGACTCAACCAATCCATGCCGACTATGACGTCGAAACTTTTAATTTGGACCGGCATGAGATTGATTGGGAAAGAATGGCCGTCTAAAGTTAACGTACAGCCCATGTATATGCAATTAGTGTTTTCGGTTTTTCCATTGGCCGTCTCTATAGTGAATGATTTTTCTAACTTGCTAGGTTTAGGTTTAAGTAAATGAATAAAGTTTTGACTCACGAAGCTTCTCTCCGCTCCACTATCGAATAATATGCATGCGTATGAATTATCGAGAAGGAACGTACCAGCAACCATAGTTGGATCAGCTACAGCTTCGTCGTGGCCTATTGCCAAAACTCGTCCCACACCTCCGGTGCCTGCTGCCTTAGGACAGTTCCTCTTGTAGTGGCCCACCTCGCCACAACCGTAGCAAGTCTGCCCCACACCCGCACCGGGAACTTGAGTGATAGGTTTTGCAGGGTCCTTGCAGAAACGGGTTGTGTGTCCCTTCCTGTTGCAGGTGGCACACTGCATTTCCCGACAAGGTCCATGGTGGTGGAAATTGCATTTGGTGCACTTTGGGAGATTACCTATATAAGGCTTTGTTGGGTAGGTATTTGTAGGAGCTATAGAAGGTACAGTGGCAGCATTTACTTAAACTAGTTGTTTCTTTGCGGATTCTTGGGAAGACCCACCCTTCCCTTTATTCCACACTCTCTTTCTGCCATTGTTGTTGTTGTTGTTGTTGTTGTTGTTGTTGTTGTTGTTGTAGTTGTTGTTGTTGTTGTTGTTGTTTCCTTTCTGTGGTGCTGGTGCAGAAGTGGTTGAGTTCTGATGACCTCCGTAGTCAATCAGGGATTGTGCCAGTTCCTTAGCACTTTCAAAGGTGTCAGGCTTAGAAGCTAACACGCTTGATCGCATTTGGGGCGTCAGTCCACAGATGTACCTTTCTATTTTCTTGCTCTCGGGAGCAATCATATCTGTGCAAAGGATTGCCAGCTCGCAGAATCTGTTGGCATAAGTAGCGATGTCGGTACCAACCATTCCGAGAGTCCATAGTTCGTGTTCAAGCTTTTGAATCTCTCCCCGTGGGCAGTATTCTCTCATCATCATGGCTTTCAGGCTCTCCCAGCTTATGGAGTTTGCCACGATTATGGTAAGTACTTTAACGTGGCCATTCCACCAAGTTAAAGCTTTATCAAGAAGGGTGAAAGTTGCAAATTTGACTTTGCTGTGCTCGGGACAGGAGCAGATTTCAAAGACTGCCTCCGTCCTTTCAATCCACTGCCTCAGGGCCATTACACCACCAGTTCCATAAAACATCCGGGGCTTGGCATTAGTGAAGTCCTTATAGGTGCATTCTCGAGGTGGTCTATGACTCTCGCCATGGTTGGACAGGCGTGTGCCAGATCCCGAGCCATTAGTACTTGAGTTATTGATCTGTGACATGGCAGCTGCCACCGCTGCGGTGACTGCTGCTTGAAACATAACAGCATCAAATTGAGGTGGAGGAGGTGGTGGTACAGGTGCTTCCTCACCGTTGTTTCGCCTTGGATTCCTACGCGGAGGCATCCTTCAACTATAGGTTGAAAAGACAAAGATAAGAATTTCATAGAATAGAAAATGTATGTGTCTCATGAACTAAATCGCTATAGTTCAATAACAGATGATAGTATGAGTCTTAAAATAGAAGAATGAAAGTTATTTGTAAGACTAAAGGTATGAAACAAGTATTTGGCTTTCCAAAGACCATTCAAGGTTTGAACGAAATACTCAACATAGTAGAAATAGTGCCACTTATATTAATATAAAAGTTGTTACAACGATCATGAAAATTTGACCCCTATAAGGGTCTCCGATTACAAAGTTTGAGAAATTTAAAGACTTTTAGCCGAGGTCCTAAGCTATAACAAAATTTGAGTCCTTGACAAGCACTACTTGCGTCGAAGGTTGCGCTTGGAGCTTGACTCCGCATCTGATTGCTTTGACTCCATTAGACGCCTATCAAAAGCGGCTTGTTGTTCCCTCAGTTCAGCGAGGGCTGCAATCATTTGCGCTTGAAATGCTTCGGTTTGAAGTTGATCATTGTCTTGCATCTTGTCCAGCCTACGGATGTCAGAAGTGTGAACCTGCACTTCCACGTTGACATCCCGGAGTCGACTAGCTTGAACTCCAGACTGATAGGACTGATTGGCTAATTTACCCACCATTACCGGGAGTGCTCGATCAGCTGAACCTCCGCCGCGGACATCATAGAAGTCCCGGCACATGCCGTAGGGAGGGCGTAGGTTTTGCTGTTGGCTCCAATGGTGGAGGTGACTTCCCCAGACGGGAGTCGGTCCTTGAAAGTTCCTTACGAAGACGGGAGGTTGAATGGGTGGTGGATCGATAACTTCCGGCTCTGAGTCAGTACCGGAGTCATCACCCACTTCTATGGGTTCCTCGTCCTCTTCGGGATCATCTTCGATCCATCCTCCGTTGCCTTGGTTGGGAAAGTAGGGGTCGCCAGGGTGGTGAAATCCAGCCATTTGACTGTACGAGAAATAGGGTTATAAGAATGGAATAAAGTTGAAACATGCAAAACATGTAAGTTAAACTAGTTTAGATCGCAAATACTCCTATAGTATTTTAATTCTTGTGCTTGATTCTTGTAATGGTTTGGTAAGGTTTGACTTGTTGCTTACTACGATCATTTCCGATATACGTTGGTCCAATCTCGGGCAAATATAGTTGATCACGCTATATTTGTCCAAAATCTGATTACATATATCGAGTCTCAATCGTAGTGTCAACTTGTCTAAATACTTGTATAGTTGAATAACATGAAAATAATTTGTGGTATGCTTGTAATTGTACTTAAATGAACTATCAATTTAAGTTGAACGCAATGCTGCTTAAGCGTAAAAAGAAAATTTGTTTTTTCAGAGAGTATTAGTCCCTTATGCATTTATAGTTTGTATATCTTATGTGGTTCGATATACTTAGTTCACTATAAACATTGCTCTGATACCAATCTGTCACACCCCCAAACCTGAACGGCGGAAACGTTCGGGGGCGGATGACTTCATGTGGTAACGTAACAAATGAATACATAGTAAAGAAAGCAACACAACCATCATATATATAATTGAAAGTTTACATTTGTCAAAAGTTATATGTTCAAAACCAATTACAATATGATGTCAAAATACGAGATTAAACTGGCGCCGCAGCATCCCTTCATCAAAAGCAAAATGAATACCTGAAATTTACTGATTTCCTGGGACATACAAGTAAATTTTGAAAGAGTAGATCAGCATTTAAGCTGGTGAGTTTCATAAGTATTTAAATGACAATGTTTGAATGAAATGAAATGTTTTCTCTTTGTTTGTTTGTGTTTAGAAAATCCTATATTTTCTACTAGGATGATAGTAGCCTTCACTCAAGACCAATGTTTGTTTGAGATGAAATGTTTTGTCTTTGTTTGTTTGTGTTTAGAAAATCCTATATTTTCTACTAGGATGATAGTAGCCTTCACTCAAGACCAATGTTTGTTTGAGATGAAATGTTTTGTCTTTGTTTGTTTGTGTTTAGAAAATCCTATATTTTCTACTAGTATAATAGTAGCCTTCACTCAAGACCAATGTTTGTTTCTAAAATGTATGTAAGTGTAAAATAACCAATGAGTTTGAAAACCTTGTAAATCAATGCATTTTTAATACCCCTTGTGAGTTTTATAACCATACTATTGACTCGGAATGCCTATACACAACGTTCTTCAGGCGTTGGAATGTTATGACGTTTGTCACCCCAAACGGTGGACTACAGCTAACAGTCAGGGCGCGGGTTGTCAAGCCCATATATATCTATACACAAACACCATGCTCCCCCTCCAAGGGATTCTGGTATATAATACAGGACTTGAAATGTGTACTCGAACGTACATGAGGTTAGTGTCTCACAAAACCGTGGTATAAAAACAGATCTACTTGTTAAAATGTTACGTTTGTTCTTGTATACGAAAGTAAACTTCTTGAAATTCATGTTTCTAGTACATAAGAGTTAGAAATTTGTTCGTAAAACTATACCTATTATAGTTTTCTAAAAGTGTGTCTTGTTTGTTTAGTAATACCTAGAAAAGAAATCACTTGTTTATGAAAGCATAGATTTTTGGTGTAGAGTCTAAGATAGACAAGGATAATCTAAGAAAAGTTTAGTTTATACATGCATTATAACAATGTATATTTCAAAAGATAGAATGCTATTTTAACATATTTTATATATATGAAAGTTCCTTATAAAGTTTGTAAATCGCATGTGATTTGGATATATAAAAGCATATAAAAGAGTTTCTTTATGTAACACACAATAATACTCGTGTGTTTTACTTGTAATCCCCCCCTTGAAAGCATATAAAAGAATTTAAAGAATATTTAAAAGGTAGATTAAGGGGTATGAACTCACTTGAAAGTTTGAAGATAGCGAGATGGAAAACCAGGCGGAGTTTCGTCTCGGGAAACGGATTTTCCTCGGGATTCTCGGGATTCTCGGGAGTAAAATCGACCCTCGGGACTCGAGCAAAAAGACCAGAGCTTCGGGTTTGAACGGGCACGGAAAACGAGGCAAGGTTGTGAGAGAGAGGAGAGAAATGAGCCCTTTTCTCGGAAGCCCTCGCATCCTATTTATAGGAAGGCTGAACCGCCTCGGTACGCGGGGCGTACGCTCGTACGCAGCGCGTACGCGTACGTCATGCATGACCGAAGCCTCAAATGCCTCGGCTTCGGATGGGACGGGTTGCTGGGTACGCGGGTCAGATGGGACGGGTTGCTGGGGAGACGGGTCGGATGGGACGGCGCGTCGGATGGGACGGAGGGTCGGACGGGTCGGATACTTCGGACGGGTCGGATGCCTCGGATAGGGCGACGTGGACGATCAGAGGCCAAGTCTCTCGGGTACGCAGGGCGTACAGGGGTACGCAGCGCATACCCGGATGAGGACGCTGACTCCTCTTCGGATAAGGTCCGAAATTTTGAATTAAATAAATATATAATTTATTTAATAAACTTCAAAAATTCATATCTTCTTCATACGAAAAGTGGTTACAATACGCCCCAAATGCGATCAAGCGTGTTAGCTTCTAAGCCTGACACCTTTGAAAGTGCTAAGGAACTGGCACAATCCCTGATTGACTACGGAGGTCATCAGAACTCAACCACTTCTGCACCAGCACCACAGAAAGGAAACAACAACAACAACAACAACAACAACAACAACAACAACGACAACAACAACAACAACAACAACAATGGCAGAAAGAGAGTGTGGAATAAAGGGAAGGGTGGGTCTTCCCATGAATCCGCAAAGAAACAACTGGTTTCAGTAAATGCTGCCACTGTACCTTCTACAGCTCCTACAAATACCTACCCAACAAAGCCTTATATAGGTAACCTCCCAAAGTGCACCAAATAATATGTACAAATAGTTCTACTTAATTTCCTTCTATGATATGTACAAATAATATAAATTAGACAATTAATTTCATCATTATCTATATTTGATCTATTTTGAATTTCTTGCAAAATAAGTTACCCAGTTAATACAAATAATCAAACTTTATCATATAAGGAAGTTATTATCTAATCAATTGATAATTATCTTTTGCTTAATCAAGGATATACTCATAAATATGTTTAAAATCGGATTTTAATGATCTAAAATAGATAAGGCAAGTATCCATGAGAAAAACAACAAGAAATCCCTAAATCCCCTCTTTCTGACGCTCGAACTCGCCGAGTACCCCTATGGACTCGCCGAGTATGGGCCTACTCGCCGAGTCCACAATGGGACTCGCCTTGTTCATCAGGCAGGTTCACAAAAATCGAATTTTTCAACTTGAACAAACATACAAGGCATCAATACAATAGAAACCAATCAAGGCTCTAATACCACTGATGGGTTTTAGCCATAAGAACATCCTATGTGCTCATACAAACCCTAATGCTTGGATCTAGGTTTCTCTATTGTACATGCTATTCATCCAAGACTATAAACCCTAGATCTAGAATATGATGATCAATATAACATATAAATTAGGGTTTAGATCATACCTTGATTGTTATGTAGCAATAACAATCTCAAATCCTTCTTGTATTGACTTTAGAAAGCTTAGAGTCACAAATGTCACTCCTCTAATGGCTCACAAACACCAAGAGCAAGAGGATGAAGAAGAGAAGAGAAGGAGGCTGCCCAAAACGTGTGGAAACCCTAGAAGGAAGCTTGGCCACGTTTTTGGGACATAAGGGTTCTTTAAATAGTGAGGCTATTAGGGTTATCTAACAAGGAAACCCTAATTTGGATGCTTAAGCCCTAAGCAACCCATGGGCTCCTTCCTTAGAGGCCTTGGGACTATTTCTAATGGGTTTCCCCATAGAATTCGTCCACTCCTTTAATATGGAGTCTAATAGCTCAATATTCAACTATCATACAATTGACAGTCCTAGTCCCTTAGTTTAATTAATGTCTTTTAGCCACAAACTTAATTCTTATTAATTCTTGACTAATATTAATTAAACAATATGATTTCTCCTTTAATATATTATTCTCATAATATATTAATAAATCATATTTAATCCTTTCTCTCCATTATTCATCCTATCAAGTTGCTTTGGTGAAGGCAACCCAAAAGGACCATGCACCATCGGGTCAAGTACATACCAAAATATTTATGGACTTAGACACTAATCAAACATCCTTATGCAGAGAGGATGGGTGATAGCCTATGCAGCACGTCAGCTAAAGCCGCACAAGACAAGATACCCTATACACGATTTGGAGCTGGGAGCGGTGGTATTCGCTCTCAAGATTTGAAGACACTATGTCTATGTGGTCCGCTATACCATATACACAGATCACAAGAGTTTGAGACACATCATGGATCATCTAAACCTGAACATGAGACAACGCATGTGGCTGGATGTAGTCAAGGACTAAGATTGTGAGATCCTTTACCACCCGGGTAAAGCGAGTGTGGTTGTGGACGCCTTGAGCCGCAAGTTAGCTGGATCTTCTGTACCATCGACATGCATGAGGCTATCTATGGATTCTCCACTGGTGGGATTTATTAGGGAGGCCCAGGATGAGGGTGTACGGAAAGAGAACTGGAAGTTGGAGAGGATTGGAGGCGAGATCACTCGATTCATAAAGGATAGTCGGGGATTATTGACCCATTGCGGTCGGGTATGGATTCTGATGTCCGGTGGGGTCAGATACATGGTTCTGGAGGACGGCGAAGGAACTCGATGAGTTGCATAGTCAACTCGACGAGTTGGATTAGGGTTTCCCACTTTCTAGATTATGCATGAACTCAGAGAGTTAGGGTTTTTCCCTGATATTCGTGATGCTGCATGGACTTGACAAGTTAATTTGGTAACCCAGAGAGTTGACTGGGGTTTTCGCGACTTTCAGGGTTATCAAGGAACTTGACAAGTCTGTAAGATGCACTCAACAAGTTGGGTCAACATGGACTATTGACCTTGACCATTGACCTTGACTTTGACCATGGGTTGACCATGTTTGACTTCTGAGGGTATTTTGGTAATTTGGGAATTTATGGAATTGGATCAATGGTGGTTGTAGGTGTTTGAGTTGGAGTCATGCTTCGGGAGTTTGATCTTTTCAGTTCAATACAGTTCGACATTGTGTGGTGAGTTGTCCTCACTATACTAACAGGGTCGAAGGCACCAATGTCAGCCCATATTGGATGGTTATCCTAGTTGTTGGATGATGATATGCTTAGTGACCTATTAGGTCGGTATCCTGGTATATAGGATGATGAAATGTTAGTAACCTGTTAGGTCGGTATCTTGGTATATAGAATGATGCTATGATTAGTGATCTGTTAGATCGGTCTGACTATTTGTACATGCTAGCTAGCTTATGACATCTATGTGTTGATTGTTTATGTGGGTTTGTGTTGAGGCGGACTTGCTTTGTGCTGAAGGCCAACAAACCCAGGACGGAACGGATAGACTGCAGACCCATTACAGAATATCAGTTAAGCCGAAGGCCCATAGAATGGTCCAAATAGGCTGAAGGCCCAGGTGGGCGAACCAGACATGCTGAAGGTTCTGAGAGTGGGCCAGTTAGACTGCAGGCTCAGGGAGGGAAATCCAGTCTTACTGTATACTGTACATGCATTATGTTTACTTGCTATGGTTATGATGTGACAACCCAAAGTTTGTCTCATCGTCGTAACTCGTTTCCGTCCATAAAGCTCGTCTTTAGCGAATTGTTTCAAATTCATTTTTGGATTAATTCAATTAGTTTAAGACTTCTATTATAACCTCGTAGGTATTGAAACCTGTTAGAAACACATGAAAACATCCCAAATTATTACTTAGAAAATTTTTAGTTTCGACCATATCGAGTTACGACAACTTAATCGGGTACGACCAAAAGCCCCGTCTAACGTCAGTATCGGGTAGGACTTCACCATGTCCCAAACTCAAACCATATATAAAGTTCAAAGGACCTCATTTGAAGCCTTTTTCACTCTCTCTACTCTCTCTCCTCAAATTCAAGTTCTTGGTCCAAAATTATCCAATTCAAGCCTCAAATCGCTAAGGTAACTACCCTAACTCATAGATTAGCATCCTTAGCCTTCAAATTCGTGTTCAAATCATGGAATAGGACCAACATCATGTGTTTACGGCCCTAGAACAGTCTTGGGCCGCAAACACACATAAAAGGGGTTTTTAATCCCCAAAACCCTCCCAGATCACTCTTGGAGCTTGGAAATGGCTTAAGGACTTATTTGAATGGACTAAGAACACCATAAACTCAACATTTAGGAAGTAAATACGATTTTATGGCCCAAGAACATGATTGGACCATAAACACCCTTTCATGGGCAGTAAACTCCTTTTTAGGTGTTAAGATGTCCCTTAAACACCTCCTAAGCCTTGGAATTAAAGTCTAGAAGCAACCACAAACGAGTTAGGGACCTTAAAATTGATAAAAACCCCTCCCTTAGGAGTTCACGGCCGTAAACCCCCCAAGGATAGGTTCGTAGGCCGTAAACGCCTGTATCTTAGTCAAATGATGACCTAAATGCATTCCATGGCTTGTATAATGGCTTAGAATCACATGTGATTAATCTAGGGCCACCAAAACATGAAAATAAAGAGTACATAGGAGCTTACGGCCGAAAAATCCGAGTTCACGGCCATAAACTCCATTAAATGGTCTCTTTGGTGGTTTAATCCTTCCCTATATCCTAGATTTAATCCTAGCTAATTTCCTCAAATGTTATAAGACCATTTAGCAACCAAGAACCCACCACCCATGAATTTATGGCCGTAAACTCATGGGGATATGGTCTTAGGGTCATAATCTCTTCAAGGAGTTTACTCTTGAAGAGAAAACTCCATATCTATGCCCTACACATCCATAGATGCCACCCGGGTCACTCCAAACACTTGTAATGAAGTGTTTTCGCATCTTGAAGTGCTTATCCATATTTGATTAGTGGTTCAGAGTCTAATTAGATACAATTGTGTATCATTTCATATTACATAGGAACCTCACGCATTATCAAGCCCCGATCTGACACTTAGCATCCTAGCCGATACGTTCCTCGACTGGTGAGTTCATACTCCTACCCATTTTCAATGTTTTTTAATGTTTTCAGGGGGGATACAAGCAAAAGTACAAGAAATTATTGTACTCAAAACTTATTATTTCATGTGTTATGTTCGTATTTTCATATGCTTTTAACACTGGAAAGTGAATCGGACAACCGTTTAACTTGTAGAATTAATTACCGTACTGTTTGTGAAAATATTTATAAAATGTTATATTTTATACTTCACAAATGATTTTCATGTTATTTCTGTTAAAAGCATTAACCTTAGAATTTTGATATGTCCTTGATAACACTCCCCTTAGATACGAGAGTGAAGGACTTCAGCACTTTAGATCCGTCCTTGATAACACTCCCCTGGATACGACAGTGAAGAACACATCCTGGATAACACTCCCTTAAATACGAGAGTGAAGGACTAATAAATTAGAAAGTTTTGTATTAATATTATATTTGATTTCATTAAACCTAAGATTTGAGTTATGTCCTTGATAATACTCCCCCTAGATACAAGAGTAAAAGACCAATAACATTAATCTTAGAACTTTTGATACGTCCTTGGTACACTCCCCTAGTTACGAGAGTGAAGGACTAATAAATTAGAATGTTCTGTTTTATTGTTTTAATTTCATTAATCTTAAGATTGGACTTACGTCCTTGATAATACTTCCCCTAGATACGAGAGTGAAGGACTATCCCTGTAACCAGAATCTCCTGGAGGGAGAACGTGACTTGAGTGTATAGATCTATACAGGATTGACTATCCCACACCTGGCTGCTAGCTACAGCCGAACCGAAAGGTTCAAGGGTGACAAAAGTCATAAAAAGATATTGGCCCCGTTCCGAGCCTTATCTAGTCTGTACTATGGTTATGGAACTCGCAATCAAGATTATGAAAACTTTATACTTATTTATTAGTTTTATATACATACGTGTTAAAACTAATGTACTTTTTCAAGGGTAACCGACTTTCAGGAAACTTCACACACACACATTAAGTAGGGAAGATACTTGTACATGACATTCAGATTCGATAACCAACCACAAACTTTTTAAGAAAAATAAGGGTTTTTCCTGGGATAACTGAACTTGTTCTTAACCAAACTGTGTAACAAACGGATAACTAAACTATACATATAAGAAAATATGGGATTTTCTTGGAATCATAACTTTTTCAAAAAACCGAAAGGAAACTTGTTCATTTTCAGAAAACAAAACCGCTTATGAACTCACCAACTTTATGCTGCTTTTCAAACTACTTGTATTCTCAGGTTTACGTTAGACAGGTACCCCGCGGTCTTTTGGAGAAGACGGAGCGTATAGGAGACTCGTCTTAACTTTTGATCATATGATATATATATATATATATATATATATATATATATATATATATATATGTATGTATAACACATGTAACTCTTTGTTTTCAGACAATGTAAATGAATCTATGTAATGTAAATTTTTGTGTTTACTATGCTTACTATGTACATTGATTGTGATACTTAACATGAAGTCACCTCCACCCCGGAACGTTTCCGCCCTAGGTTTCGGGGTGTAACAGATTGGTATCAGAGCCCTTGTTTATAGTGAACTAGTATACCAAACCTTACATGGTATAAGACTATAAACACTAAGGGGCCTAAGTTCTCTGAACTAAAAGTATTCTTCAAAATATAAGTATTTTCAAAAATGTAAAAGTATACCTAACCTCCGGATTCCGTAATTATAAGTAGAACAAAACATAAGTAAATGGGTGTTGTACACTACGGTTAAACCTGGGCAGTTATGTAGTCGTGTCAAGGGTCAATATAGCCTAATCAACTATATTCATTCGAGACACGGCCAACGTGTGCTTGGGAGTGATTGTGGTGTTCAGCATGCCTAAAACTTACCCAATGCCCAAACAACGAGTCGTCGTCGCAGCGAAACATGAAATACTATAGGAGTATTTCTAGAGCCAACTTCGTTATAAAAATCCTCATTTCCAGCATTGCTCCTCAATCATTCCGTAGGGATAGTTTATTTGCTTTGATAACTCTTTCCTGCTTTATCGCTTAATAGAATCCTATATCTGTCGTAATGAGATATCACTTGTATCATATCTCTTGAATTAATTCAGAGGACTTACCATCCTCTCTTTCCTGATCTTTTTAGATCAAGATGCCTCCAAGAAAGAGACCCAGCTCAAAGAACAACAACCCTCCGCCATCGCCTCCTCCCCGATTTGATCCCGTAATGTTTCAGGCAGTTGTTACTGCCGCAGTGGCAGCCGCCGTGTCTCAAATGAACCCCGGTGGCCCCAGTGGTCCAAGAGGTGGTACCCAATCTCAAAACCAGGACGGTGGCCAGGGACACCGGAAGGATTGTTCCTATAAGGACTTTATGAACGTGAAACCCACATCTTTCGATGGCACTAGAGGTGTCATTGCCCTAACCCGATGGTTCGAGAAAATCGAATCTATTTTCGAAATCTGTGCCTGCTCTGAATCGGATAAGGTGAAGTTCGCTGCCTGCACGTTCACCAATAAAGCCCTGACTTGGTGAAACGGCCGAGTCAAATCCCTAACCTTAACTGTAGCCAATGCCATGGGTTGGGAGGCCATGAAGGAACTTCTGCTTGCAGAGTAATGCCCTCGGGGCGAAATGCAGAAGCTAGAACACGAACTCTGGAACCTGAAGATGAAGGGTTCTGATATCGCCACTTACACTTCAAGATTTGATGACTTGGCGCTACTTTGTCCGGGAATGGTTACCCTGGAGAGTAAAAATATTGAGAGGTTCATCTGGGGGTTGACCCAGCCAACCAAGGGAAATGTCTTGGCAGCGAAGCTAGACACCTACAACAGCGCCAAATGCCTAGCGCAAACCCTAATCGACTATAGTGATGACCTAGAGGAAGCAGCCACCACTCTTGAACCGACAGAGAGGAGTGGTGAGAAAAGAAAATTTTGGAAGAAGAAGAAGAAGATTCAGGCTTCTCAGGAGTCCTCGAAGAAGCAGCAAACGGTGGCAGTCCGCGCTGCTACTGCCCTGCTGCTATCTCTGCCATCGGATCCACAGCTCAAACTCCTACTAGTAGGTATGCTGGTACCCTTCCTATGTGCATCAAGTGAAACTATCATCACCTCACTTCCAGCCCATGTCGATAGGTGTTTTGTAACAGCTGTGGCAAAAAGGGTCACACTGCGAAAAATTGCAAGACACCAACCCAATCAACCAATCAAGCTTCCAAAGCGGGTATCAGTCAGGCCTGCTATGGTTGCGGCGAAGTCGGGCATTTCAAGCGAAACTGCCCCAAGACAGCAACAACTGGCAATACTGGAAGAGTCCTAGCTATAGGAAAAGATGAGGCAGGCGCCGATCCCACCGTTTCCACAGGTATATTCCTCCTCGACAGCCCTTATACTTGGAATCCTTTTCGATTATATTGTTGAAAGAGAACCTATTACTTATTCATTCAAACATCATTTTAATCTTAGTCCTCCATTAGTAACCAAAACGTCTACTATCAAGATGGCTAACAATGAGAAAGAGAACATTAGCGATATATTCATAGGTTGTACCCTTACCCTTGGCGATCATTCTTCTTATGCCGATGTTTTCATAAAGAGCTTTGAAGTATTCATTGGCATGGATGGTTGAACCTCGATCGTGCTGATATCCTTTGTTACGAGAAATCTATCCATCTCAACCTTTCCCCTAGTCAAACCCTCATAATCTACGACGATAAACTTAATTCCAACCTTCACCTCATTTCGTGCATCAAAGCCCAAAATCTTCTGCGAAAGGAGTGCCATGTGTTCCTAGCCCATGTGATCAACGAGAAACAGGAAGTTAAAGACCTCGAGAGCATCCCCAAAGTCTGCAATTTTCCCGATGCCTTTCGACCTAATCCCTGGAGCTACCCCCCGTAGCCAAGTCCCCATATCACTTAGCTCCAGCAAGAAATGCAGGAGTTGTCCAGTCAGTTTAATAAGCTACTCCACAAAAGGTTCATCAGACCGAGTTCCTCCCCCTTAGGAGCCCTAGTATTATTTTTTCCTTTCGAATGTGTATCGACTACCGCGAGTTGAGCAAATTGACCATCAAGAACTGATATCCTCTTCCTCAAATAGACGACCTTTTCGACCAACTTCAGGGAGCCAAATACTTCGCGAAGATAGACCTCAGGCCAGAGTATCATCAGATACGAGTTCACGAGAATTATGTTTCCAAGATGACATTTAGGACTCAATATGATCACTACGAGATCGTATTGATGCCCTTTGGTCTAACCATTTTCCCGGTTCACGTGGTAAGCGAGGAAGGCATACACGTGGACCCTTCCAGTATCTAGGCGATATAGAATTAGTTGGCATCAAAGACACCTACAGAAAAGTGTACCCTTTTGTTAGAGTAAAAAGCAAGATACAGTATTCCAAACATTGAAGCAAGACATATGCATCACACCTATCTTGTCCCTGCCAAAAGAGTTACGCTGACATACAATGGAAACCTCTGGAGTTCCAGGTTGAAGACCAGGTCTTGTTGAAGGTCTCGCCCTGGAAAGGCATGGTACGCTTCAGAAAGCGTGGAAAACTTAACCCGAGGTACATAGGACTTTTTGAAATCCTCGTTAGGATCGATCCCATAGCCTACAAACTCTGACTACCTTCAGAACTTAGCAACATCCATCTTGTATTCCACGTCTCTATTCTTAAGAAGTGCCTACCCGATGAAACCCTAGTAATCCCTTTGATGAGACAGAGATCAACGAAAACCTGAACCTCATGGGAGAACCAATCGAAATCATAGATCGAGAGATTAAACGTACGAAACAAAGTCGTATCCCGATAAGTGAAGGTTCGTTGGAATGTCATGCGAGGATCTGAGTTCACTTGCGAGTGCGAAGACTCGATGATTCAGAAATAACTGCATCTCTTTCCAATTCTGAAATATGTATCTAAAGTTTGAATTTTGGGGCGAAATTCCCTTTAACGGGGGAATAATGTGACAACCGAAGTTTGTCTCATCGTCGTAACTCGTTTACGTCCATAAAGCTCGTCTTTAGCGAATTGTTTCAAATTCATTTTTGTATTAAGTCAATTTGTTTAAGACTTCTATTATAACCTCGTAGGTATCCAAACCCATTAGAAACACATGAAAACATCCCAAATTATTATTTAGAAAATTTTTAGTTTTGACCATATCGAGTTACGAAAACTTAATCGGGTACGACCAAAATTCCCGTCTAATGTCAGTATCGGGTAGAATTCCACCGTGTCCCAAACTCGAACAATATATAAAGTTCAAAGGATCTCATTTGAAGCCTTTTTCACTCTCTTTACTCTCTCTCCTGAAGTTCAAGTTCTTGGTCCAAAATCATCCAATTCAAGCCTCAAATCGTTAAGGTAACTACCCTAACTCATAGATTAGCATCCTTAGACTTCAAATTCGTGTTCAAATCATGGAATAGGACCAACATCATGTGTTTACATCCCTAGAACAGTCTTGGGCCGCAAACACACATAAAAGGGGTTTTTGAGCCCCAAAACCCTCCCATATCACACTTGGAGCTTGGAAATGGCTTAAGGACTTATTTGAATGGACTAAGAACACCATAAACTCGACATTTAGGGGGTAAATATGAGTTTATGGCCCAAGAACATGCTTGGACCGTAAACACCCTTTAATGGGCAGTAAACTCCTTTTTAGGTGTTAACATGCCCCTTAAACACCTCCTAAACCTTGGAATTGAAGTCTAGAAGCAACCACAAACGAGTTAGGGACCTTAAAATTGATATAAAAAAAACCTCCCTTAGGAGTTCACGGCCGTAAACCCCCCAAGGATAGGTTCTTGGGCCGTAAACTCCTATATCTTAGTCAAATGATGCCCTAAATTCATTCCATGGCTTGTATAATGGCTTAGAATCACATGTGATTAATCTAGGGCCACCAAAACATGAAAAGAAACAGTACATAGGAGCTTACGGCCATAAACTCCTAGTTCACGGCCGTAAACTCCATTAAATGGTGTCTTTTGTGGTTTAATCCTTCCCTATACCCTAGATTTAATCCTAGCTAATTTCTTCAAATGTTATAAGACCATTTAGCTGATGGGTTTTGAGCATTCTAACACTTCCTAAGTGTACATGCAACCCTAATAACCTTGGATCTATGTTTGTCTAATTATCATGCAAAGTTGAATTCCAAGGCTATATTCCTATCTAGCATACATGGGGAACAATTTTAACTTGAATAATAGATAGAATAACTTACCTTGTTGTTGCTTGTGTTCCTTGAAACCTTGTGAGCCTAGCACCCCAAGTGTGATGCCTCAAATGCTTCACACAACACCAAATGCTCTTGGAAAAACTTATGAGAGAACACACACTTCTTAGAATCGGCCAAGCCCTCTAGTTTCTTATGTCTCACCGATTTTGGTGGAGAATGAGATCCTTATATAGTGTTGACACATCTAGGGTTACACCATGTAAACCCTAATGTGTCATGACTCTTCATTTCCATGACCCATGGGTTTGTAACTCCCATGGAGCATCCTATGGGTAGAACCCAACTTGATAATCCATGGAGCCTCTTAGCCCACTATACAAGATATGGATGATTTACATAATCAACCCATATATTTAATTAGTTCTCTTTTGACCACTTAATTAATTCTAAATTAATTATTGATCAAACTAATCAAATATTATTATTAATATACTAGAACTTATAATATATTAATAATCTCCAAATGTTATTTCTCTCATTTAGTCTATCCAATTGCATGGTGCCATGCAACCCAAATGGACCATGCCGGGTCGGGTCAAGTACATACCAGAAATAGTTATGGACTTAGACACCTTATCCAACATTAGCAACCAAGAACCCACCACCCATGAGTTTACAGTTGTAAACTCATGGGGATATGGTATTAGGGCCGTAATCTCTTCAAGGAGTTTACTCTTGAAGAGAAAACTCCATATCTATGCCCTACACATCCATAGATGCCACCCGGGTCACTCCAAACACTTGTAATAAAGTGTTTTCGCGTCTTGAAGTGTTTATCCATATTTGATTAGTGGTTCAGAGTCTAATTAGATACAATTGTGTATCATTTCATATTGTTGGGTTTTGAGCATTCTAACACTTCCTAAGTGTACATGCAACCCTAAATAGCTTGGATCTATGTTTTTTCTATTATACATGCAAATAAGAACTTCCAAGGTATTATCCTAATCTAGCATACAAAACAATAATGTAACAAGATAGAATACATACCTCTTGATGTAGAAAGTCTTCATGAAGCTTGAGTGCTTAGTGCCCCAAGTGTGACACCTCAAATGGAATCACAATCATCAAAACACTTAGAATGACTTAAGAGAATTCTACACTCACCAAAATCGGCTAGCCCTTTCTTGAATACTACTAGTGGCCGATTTTTCCTCAATAATAAGATGCTTATATAGTTACACAATTAGGGTAAACTCTTAATTGTCATGGCTTTCCATTTCCTTGGATCCATGGGTACAAATACACCATGGAGCATCCATGGACCATCCTATGGGTTTTAGCCCAACTTGATTATCCATGGAGCATTAGCCCACTATACAAGTATGGATGATTTACACAATCAACCCATATATTTAATTAGTCTTCTTTTGATCACTTAATTAATCCTAGATTAATTCTTGATCAATACTAATTAAATAATCTCATTATTCTTATTATTAATATACTAGAACTTATAATATATTAATAACCATAAGTGTCTTATTTCTCTCATTATAGTCTATCCAAGTGCATGATGGTATGCAACCCAAATGGACCATGCCGGGTCGGGTCAAGTCTTACCAATTATAGTTATGGACTTAGACATTAATCCAACAGTCTCCCACTTGGATAAGTCTAAAACTATTATTGCGTATGACTTCAGGAACCAACCGGCAATCGTAGCTCTCAAAAGCTTCTGTCGAACTCTGACCTTGTCGATGAACTCTGACCTTTGTCAATGACTTGTCCATTAGATAAGGGATCATATATTCCTCCATTCTAGATATCATATGGACTGAGACATGGATTATAATCATTCTCTCTGTCCATTTGTTGTTTCCCGATTTCCGATTTATGACGACTGACTAATTGAACAAATCAAATCAGTCCTGGCCCGGCCGAGCACTTCCATTTGTCATCATCAAATCATCGAGGGGCCCACAGATATCGCTTTTATCCCGAAGGTAAAAGGAACGGATAAACTTCGACTCATATGGCTTGTTCTACTACTTGTTGAATCATACACAAAGGCACGTTTTATAGCACCGAGTTACCAAATGCGTTTTCGTGCTATCAATGTACTATCAACTCATAGTAACAACTCATATCTCTAGTTTTGAAGAATATAAGATATTATCGTCTCATGATCACTCGTGATAAAATCCATGAAGTGATTCCAATGAGTGCGGGTTGAATCCAATACTCAGAACTTATGAGCACTCATGATTGTTGTAGCCTTGTCCAACACCTTAGACCTCTACAACCCATCATGACAGTCTTAATTCATATCTACTTCCAAAATATGACCGACTGTGGATGGTTTGAATAACTTAGTCATTCCGGAAGAATAACCCAGTTTATTCGGGAAGTCAAAACATGCAAAGTGAAACACAATAATAATTGAATCCAATATGGTATCAACCCTTTGAACATAAATAAAACACCTTTTATTTATCACCATATGATTACACATTATTCATTGTACACTGTTTCAGCTATCAACTTTATTCTTGAATTTAAAACAATAGTTGTCCCATGCTCCAAGCATGTACACTATGTTTTTTTTTTCAAAACACTAGTCATGCCACACACCAAGTATGGATACTATGTTTTTCTATGATCTTTACTTTGTGAACTAGATCAATTGAACATAACTTCAATGATTCTCTTTTCACACCCCCAAATCCTTACTGCAAATGCAAGAATTCCAAATTCATGCCATTTACTGAAATCTGTTAGATTCTAAACTTATGTGCATTGATCCTCTTGTAATGATTATGCACAAAGTCAGAAAGACTTGACAACAATCATTACAGAGTATTCCAAAGGAGATCAGCTCCTTGGAAACATCCTTCTTGCATTAAGTTTCCTAATCTTAAACAGATTGAAAATTCTAACTTTGAAACATTTCCAGATTCCATTTTGACTATCACTTCTGAAAAAGAGTTGCCTCCTTACAGACTATGTCAATATGGTCCTTCCAGAATTATCACTATACTTCCAATTGTCCTTGAGCAACCAATCTTTGGTAAACCTTAGATTGTCCTCGACAATTGTTTAATCCTTTTAGTCATATCCAATTCTAAACCTTTTCCCTTCTTAATGCCCCAGGCATTTGGAAAATTTTAGAACGGATGAATATAGCACATGTAATCGATCCTATATCCGAAGCATATGGGACACGATTCATGATGTCTTACATAAAGACTAAACCAGTCTTTTGCTATAATATTTCCATTTCAATTTGCCAAGTTCTCATAATTCAGATTATGAAAAGGGATGCCGTAATCATAATCGAATTTTAGAACGCAAATAATGGACCCATATACAAAATTTCCTTATGTTGAGCCATTCCAACATGAAATTCATATATATCCTTGACTAAATGATAAAAACCTCACGATCTAAGCTTATAGATTTGAGATGAAGCATAATTTCCTCTCCCTTAATTATAGTAAAACAACTTTTTCCCAATTGAAACTTTTGTTTTCTATAATTAACATTGCTAACTTGCAATACTTATCATAATTATCATGCTCCCACTAACATGATGATTATTAGCATAACACTTATGCTCCCACTAGCTTTGACATGTACTCAGAAATCAGCTGGACTTCTAGAAATCAATACTTCATTGACCAAAGTTCAGATTTCTGATGCTAGATTGTTTTGATAAAGTTGTATCAAAATCATACACCTTCCCTTAGATAGCACACTTGTGAGTCTAAACAATTATGAAGAGGTATGCCGTAATCATAATGGTTAGACCTTTTTGCCACTTCTCACAAGTCCAGGTTAGTGTGCCGGTTAACCACACGCGCTCCACTAACGACTTTGAGAATGCAAATATCACAATTGCTATCTAGATAAAATCTACTTAGTGAAAGTGTTTCCTCACCATCATTTTCATGAATCGGAGAGAAACCTTATGACACTTAGATTTATATGGTGTATGAGTTCCTACCCATATGAATTTGTCAAACCATAATCACAAGACAAAGACAATAACAAATCCAAAACCATATGGATTGAACTCAATCTTAACTTCTTGCCACCTGGCAGCTCAAGGGCCTGCCATTGCTTCCAAGTTGTTATGCAACAAACTGAGAACTCTAAGAACTCATATGCAAAGCCAACTTTAACTGGAATGGGCACAGATATGTCAACACAATAGATTATAAACCTCAAATTGTGTGCTAGAGAAGAACTTTAGGTTTTATTCTTGATTAGTTCTTGAGACGTTCAAGACCTTTAAGACTCCCACTGTCCTCTTGACATATAAGACTCCCTTGTCAAACATCCAAGAGATAGTGCGGATTCTAATCAAGAAAAACACTTTACCCAATTGGCCTAAGTTGGTCTTTGTTTTATCCAAAACATCACAACTTACCAATTTCAAATGTACAAGAGTAGAAAACTTTTACTCTTACATTTGACAAGTGTTTTAAACCTTCTTTAAGACATGTCACTCAAATGACAATCTTGGAGTATGACTCTAAGACTTGTATTGGAACGAAGTATGACTCATCTTCTTGATTTAACCATTTCAACAATTCAAGTTCCTCTTCTTAGTCATAAGAATGCACTAAGATTTCCTTAGAGAACTAATTTTGATATGGTTTCTTAATCATTAAGATGATCACAAAACTGATACTAAAGTACTCTCCCATCTTTTCAGATTTGAGAAACTTTTATCCTTCTGCCTTATTTGATTCTTCTTATCGATCTTTAGTGGTGGACTTAATCAGTGCACAAGAATGTGTACTCGATCCCTAAGTCCTTTACTTGACTCACACATCCATGTGAACAAGTAATTAGTCTTAATTTTCCAAAACTTGAAAGTTCTCATTCATCATGCTATACAGCTTGCATGATTCCAAGTTCCGGTCCAATTGAAACTTGGGTGATGAGAATCTTTCCTTATTTGGTAAATCTAGACATTACCACAAATGAAAGAATCAATTTCATATTTCCACTTTTGCTCTTAATGGAATCATATAAGCAACAATTTTTCCTCAAATGCCATTGTAAGGATATTTTAAAATAAATAAAATCAAAAAAAATTTCTTTTTATTTTAAAACTTTGCGGAAAAACTTATCCTTACAATCCATATGAAAACTTGTTGTTATCTATTCCTTAAGCAATATCTCATAACTCCTAAGAAGTAGCTCAAGAATCCGATCTTCAAACTATGCGATAGAAATCCATCTACGCGATCAGATTCAGCATATTCTTTCTTTAAGTTTCTTCACTTTTCTTTGATTCTTAAAAACATCACCATGTGACCCAGTCACATCGTGTATCAAGAATCTCAGAATAGAAACTTAACAGAGTTAGATAGTGGAATTTACCTGAAGTAGAGTCAAACTTATTGACTTTAACATCCTTAGGTAAATTTGGCAGCTTCGTGACCAATGCCCCTTCCTTTGGCAATATAAACATATGGACCCTTTGATAATGGTACACAGGACTATCACAGACTTAGCTTTTCTCTTTACCATTTGGTCAACCGAGTTGACTATAGCCGATCCCTTTCCATTGGGAAGAGAATGCTTTACTGGATATCCAATGTCATCATTGTCAATGTCCATAAAGTTTTAGGAAGTTGATCTTAACAAATAGATGAGATCATTAAGGGTCTTGTCATAGTCTTTTTCATAGGTGTTCCAAAAGAACTCACTATGTGACTTAGAAAGTAGTTGAACCACCAACTTTCTCAAGACTTTGACACCCAACTCTCCCGGCTTGTCAATATGTGACTACATCTCCAAGATGTGACCACACCTAGACCTTGCCTTGCCTAATAGGGCCTGAGTGACCTTAAACTTTTCAAGAACTTGTGGGTTAGGGAGAATAATTTGAAGAGGTGAAGAATTATGATATCCATGGGACATCATCTTCATTAGGGAAACCTTGTTTCAAGAGATTTGGGAAGATCATAGGTGTCTAAACCAGACATCTTTTGGGAGATATTCAAGATAGTTGATTTAAAGTCCTTAATATGACACCCAATATGAAATATTAAGGCTAGGACCCAACAAACTATTTTATAACTTAGAAGAGGTATGCCGTAATCCAAGCTATAAAATATTTGAAGGTAGGTGAATGGCGATTCACCAATTTCCACCAAGATAAACGAAATGTATTATTAGGTTTTAATTGGTTTTGAAACTCCTAGATCTTTGAGATTCATTGAACTTTTCAAAGGCATGTTTCAATCTCGAGTGTGCCCTTCAGGTTTTGTGACTGGGATGCCGAGGATCACAAAACAAGGTGTGAAGTAACCATGCAAATCACTTGGTACCCTTAATAAATTACCCCTCAATCGATGTGCCGGTTAACCACACACGCTCCATCGATACTATGATAAATATTAAGTCACCCTTTACCTACCTTGTTAAGTCCAAGTTAGTGTGCCGGTTAACCACACACGCTCCACTAACGACTTAGACAAAGTGTAAAGTGCAATTTCATGGATTAGCACCTTATTCACATTTTTCCTAAGTAACTAAGATTGGGTATTATTAAGAGTTTAGTTACTTAGTATTATCATTAATACTTTTAATGAAGGGAGAATTCTAGTCCTGTCAAACCCGTTCGGCTAACGACCCTCCACCAGTCAAGCAAGCGGTGGGTGAGAGTGGACACCCATTAAGTTGCCATTTTATAGGCAACAACCTTATACCCACCTTATAGACCGGCTTCGTGAATGAGGCGTACTAGCGGTAAGACTGACTTTACTCTTATACATATATATATTATTAACTTATAATATTATAAAGTATAAGGGTTGAATTTTAACTTTTAAAATTCTAAGGGCTAACTTGGAATTAAAGTATTCATAAGTGAAAACTTTACAAATTCCAAAACTTGAGGGCAAGTTTTGAAACTATTCAAAACTAATTAATTCCATAACTTATGTGTTTAAAGTAGTTTTAATCCAAAAACTCTTCAAGTTCCATAACTTGAGGACAAGTTATGGAAGACTTTAAACTAATAAAAGAATTAACTTTTCTTTATTTTATAACTTATGGAATTAATTAAGGTTACACTTTTTTTTATTTTATTTTATTTTATTAAATGAAGAGACTCTTGGTCCTCCATAACTTGAGGACAAGTTATGGAGTCATAAAACCATTTAATTAGAACTAGACTCTTCATTTTGTAACCTTTGCCAATTTTTATGAGTTTTATGATTCTTAAATGTGACTTTTCATATAACTTGAGGACAAGTTACAAAAACACATTTTTGAATCAATTCTTAGATTAATTTGGATTAAAACCAACTATCACATAATTTTCATCATTAATCCAAATTCACTCATAAAACAAGATAACACAAAAAACTTTTGGTGATCCATAACTTATTCTTAAGTTATGTAATCCTTTAAAACATTAATACCAAATTTTGTAACTCCAAAAAAACTTTGAATCAATTTTTTTTTTTAAAACCTTTTCAAATCCATAACTTATGGAGGTTTCAAGAAAATAAAACTTTTTAGATCAAACTTGTAAAACTAATAAAATAATCATATTATTTTATCTTTTATTAAATTTGACCTAATTCAACTCATAAAGCAAATTATTCAAATTTTACAAATAATTAGTTTTTCACAAGAACAAGTAATTATCTTAAAATTTGACAAACTTCATGGTTTTTTTTTCCAACTTTGAAAATAAAATATTTGCATCAATATAACAGAAAACAACCCGTGGCTCTGATACCACTGTTGGGTTTTGAGCATTCTAACACTTCCTAAGTGTACATGCAACCCTAAATAGCTTGGATCTATGTTTTTTCTATTATACATGCAAATAAGAACTTCCAAGGTATTATCCTAATCTAGCATACAAAACAATAATGTAACAAGATAGAATACATACCTCTTGATGTAGAAAGTCTTCATGAAGCTTGAGTGCTTAGTGCCCCAAGTGTGACACCTCAAATGGAATCACAATCATCAAAACACTTAGAATGACTTAAGAGAATTCTACACTCACCAAAATCGGCTAGCCCTTTCTTGAATACTACTAGTGGCCGATTTTTCCTCAATAATAAGATGCTTATATAGTTACACAATTAGGGTAAACTCTTAATTGTCATGGCTTTCCATTTCCTTGGATCCATGGGTACAAATACACCATGGAGCATCCATGGACCATCCTATGGGTTTTAGCCCAACTTGATTATCCATGGAGCATTAGCCCACTATACAAGTATGGATGATTTACACAATCAACCCATATATTTAATTAGTCTTCTTTTGATCACTTAATTAATCCTAGATTAATTCTTGATCAATACTAATTAAATAATCTCATTATTCTTATTATTAATATACTAGAACTTATAATATATTAATAACCATAAGTGTCTTATTTCTCTCATTATAGTCTATCCAAGTGCATGATGGTATGCAACCCAAATGGACCATGCCGGGTCGGGTCAAGTCTTACCAATTATAGTTATGGACTTAGACATTAATCCAACACATATTACATAGGAACCTCATGCATTATCAAGCCCCGGTCTGACACTTAGCATCCTAGCTGACACGTTCCTCAACTGGTGAGTTCATACCCCTACCCATTTTCAATGTTTTTCAATGTTTTCAGGGGGGAATACAAGCAAAATTACAAGAAATTCTTGTACTCAAAACTTATTATTTAATGTGTTATGTTTGTATTTTCGTATGCATTTAACACTGGAAATTGAATCGGACAACCGTCTAACTTGCAGAATTAATTACCGTACTGTTTGTGAAAATATTTATAAAATGTTATATTTTATACTTCACAAATGATTTTCACGTTATTTCTGTTAAAAGCATTAACCTTAGAATTTTGATACGTCCTTGATAACACTCCCCTTAGATACGAGAGTGAAGGACTTCAGCACTTTAGATCCGTCCTTGATAACACTCCCCTGGATACGAGAGTGAAGGACACGTCCTGGACAACACTCCCCTGAGTACGAGAGTGAAGAACTAATAAATTAGAAAGTTCTGTATTATTATTATATTTGATTTCATTAAACCTAAGATTTGAGTTATGTCCTTGATAATACTCCCCCTAGATACGAGAGTAAAGGACCAATAACATTAATCTTAGAACTTTTGATATGTCCTTGGTACACTCCCCCTAGTTACGAGAGTAAAGGACGAATAAATTAGAATGTTTTGTTTTATTATTTTAATTTCATTAATCTTAAGATTGGAGTTACGTCCTTGATAATACTTCCCCTAGATACGAGAGTGAAGGACTATCCTTGTAACCAGAATCTCCTGGAGGGAGAACGTGACTTGAGTGTATAGATCTATACGGGATTGACTATCCCACACCTAGCTTCTAGCTACAGCCGAACCGAAAGGTTCAAGGGTGACAAAAGTCATAAAAAGATATTGGCCCCGTTCCGAGCCTTATCTAGTCTGTACTATGGTTATGGAACTCGCAATCAAGATTATGAAAACTTTATACTTATTTATTAGTTTTATATATACGTGTTAAAACTAATGTACTTTTTCAAGGGTAACCGACTTTCAGGAAACTTCACGCACACACATTAAGTAGGGAAGATACTTGTACATGACATTCAGATTCGATAACCAACCACAAACTTTTTAAGGAAAATAAAGGTTTTTCCTGGGGTAACTGTACTTGTTCTTTACCAAACTGTGTAACAAACGGATAGTTAAACTATACATATAAGAAAATATGGGATTTTCTTGGAATCATAACTTTTTCAGAAAACCGAAAGGAAACTTGTTCATTTTCAGAAAACAAAACCGCTTATGATCTCACCAGCTTTATGTTGATTTTCAAACTGCTTGTATTCTCAGGTTTACGTTAGACAGGTACCCTACGGTCTTCTGGAGAAGACGGAGCGTATAGGAGACTCGTCTTAACTTTTGTTCATATGATATATATATATATATATATATATATATATATATATATATATATATATATATATATATATATATATATATATATATATGTATAACACATGTAACTCTTTGTTTTCAGACAATGTAAATGAATCTATGTAATGTAAATTTTTGTGTTTACTATGCTTGCTATGTACATTGGTTGTGATACTTAACATGAAGTCACCTCCGCTCCGGAACGTTTCCGCCCTGGGTTTCGGGGTGTGACATATGATTTGTGTGGTGTTAATATTTTGGAGGAACTCACTAAGCTTCGGACTTATAGTTTTGGATTTTGTTTCAGGTACTTCATACGATCTCCAGAAGGCGAATGCATGATCCTGCACCTCCTCGCATTTTATGTTTTTGATTTCTAGGATACTCTAATATGAAACTATTTTGGAAACATTTTTTAATAAATATTGATTTTTGAATGCTTGAAAATGTTTTAAATTTTTATGAATTTTATGGATGTTACAAAGGTGGACTTGCCACGTCGTGGTGATCAAGATTTAGGAAAACTATATATAGAAATAATAATCCTCCAAAAATAAAACTTGTGATGGAGCTATTGTCATATTTTGAAGGCCAAGAATGCCCTTTGGAGCTTGGAGTTGCAGAAGATTGATTATAGCTTGGATTTGAGAGATTTGAGGCAATACAACTTCCTATTACGTTTTTCTTCTCAAGTTTAATCTTGAATGTTTACTTGAATTTTGTTTTTCTGTGTTTACTTGCTGAAATCAAGGGCTAAAAATCTATGACTTTCGTTTAGATTAGATTGCTTGACTTTTTATGGTTTGATTTATAGTTTGGATGATGTCTAGTTGGTTATTTGTTACTTTAGCTTAGTAAAGAACCTTTTATTTTTACTAGAACTACTTTTTTATTTATTTCTGAGTTTAATTAAGTTTGCATAACCATCACTCTTGATTAAACTTGAATCTTATGATCTTTGTGAATTACAAATTGTAGAAATAGTGTTTTGACCAAAACCAAAGGTTAAATAGAAAAGTGGGTTAGTAATTGTAGAGCTAATATATGACAACCAACCATATATTGAATTGATTCAATAAACCAATTTGATCAATCCATTATAAGTCTAATTTAACTCGAATCGAACACTTATAAATTTGCTAGTTTATCTGCCTGATCACCGTATGAATGAACTTATTTGCTAAAGGATTAAGTTAGTGAACAGTAACTTGGTCATCTTAGGAATTGGTAACCAAGGAATCATTAATCCATTGCACTTCCATAAATTAACCTTAATAGCAAGTATATCGAAGCTAAATGAAAGTCTCTCAATTACCTTCGTTAAAATTGTCTTTTGTGTTTCTTACTTTTAATTTTAGTTTTTTTTCATTAGTTCATAATATTAGTTTGGTTAATTAAGTTTTTGGTCTTGCAAAACTAGAGAAAATCCCTTTTTCTTAATTAAAAAGTAGTTTAGGTAGTTAATAGATAAAATTTGCTAAACATTTTGTTCCCTACTCGATACACGACTATTGTGCTATTCTATTTTCAACAAGGTACACTACCTTAGGAAGTAATAATTAGTTACATTAGTAGGTTAAACTAGTGGATAATTATTTACGCATCAATTCTCATTGAAGCTGGAAGAACTATGGTCTTTGAAGCTGGTCTTCCTCTATCATTTTGCGTTGAAGATGTCAACACAGCATGTTATACCTAAAACTGCTCCATCATTGTTAAGCGTCATGGGAAGACTGCCTATGAGCTACTTAAAGGAAGGAAACCAAACATCTCTGACTTTCATTTGTTTGGATGTGTCTGCTACATTTTGAATCAAAATATCAGTGAACTAAGTTCGAAGCCAAAGTTGATGAAGGAATGTTTTTAGGTTACTCTAGTGTGTTAAAGGCTTTCAGGGTGTTCAATCTTGCAAGAAAAACTGTTGAGGAAACTGCTCATGTTACATATGATGAAGACTTATTCATTTTTGGTCAGATTGATCATCCCTCATCCATTCTAAATGAACATACCTTGAGTCCATTAGACCCTGATTCGGAATTCTTTCCAAATGTTACTAAGCCTGTTGTTCCCAATGTTGATCATATAATCAGTTCTCAATCTAACTCTAAAGACCAGCTTGTTGTCTCTGAAGAAGCTGAGCCATCTAATCATGAAGATTTTGTTCCAGATAATTCAAATGAATGTACTAATCCTAGAATTCTTTGAGATCATCCTGAATCTCAAATCGTTGGAGATGTAAATTTTAGGATTCTCACTCGTAGCAGAGTCAGCAGCAACTTCTGCACGTTTGGGAATTTTATATATGTTGTGACATGAACTTCAAGGGATGAGATGTTCTCTAAGGACGTCACTCCGACGATCAAGTTAGTTTTATGTGAGAGAGAATTTAGGGTACACTCAGTGAGGGAGAATATGGATCCCTTCCTTGAGACGGAAGATATCCTTTTATACCTATTACTAATGGATCTTGGGGACCTAGCCCAATGAGTGTGAGACGTGGCCTCGTCTAACTTAGAGAATTATACCCACGTTAACCAACTGCCTGGTGACGTCAGTTCTGGGTGTCACCTAAGCTTCTTGTCACGTCTTGATTGGTCGTGAGTGAATGAGAAGATCACGAAGAATATTCTCTCCTCGTGAAGGGAAGCGAACTACCACCCTAATGTTGGGTTACTTAGGCCAAGACCGTGCCTTGGCCAAGGTTTTGGTGTGATAATATGCTTTCCATTACATTTAGCGTGGTTGTTCATGATAACGTTAACAAGTCCCTTAGACTAGTAGGCTTCTTCGTTAATGACGTAGCAGAGTTGTTCTAGTCTATTTACAAACACATGGCGGGTTGTTACTGATAGTTGATGCAGTTGGCAGAGCAAAATCGCTGTTCTTCGGTGGTTTCATCATGAAAACGGTTTGTTGCCCCTTTAGTGGCATTTAAGCCTTTGTTTCTCCTGGATTTCCCTACTTACTTTCTACTTTTCTCTCTTTGACTTCTTGCCCCAAAGAAACCTTTTCGACCTTTTCTTCCTATTCTTCCATGGCTACCACTCGTTCCTTGGGAAAGGATCTTACCACCGAAGAATGGGATCTTTTAGTTTCGATTTGGGTTTGTTCCCAAACACGGGGTTCAACTTCCTCTTCCAGATGCATCACTTTACAGTCCTCCCGAAGGCAAGGTCGGTATTCCAATCGCCTTATTAGAAGTGGGTTTGCATTTTCCTACCACAAATTTCTTCAATCTGATTATCCGGGAGTATGGGTTTTCCATGAGGGAGCTGACCCCAATTGCTATAAACAAGATAGTGGGTTTTGAACTCCTCTGTTGTGCCCTAGGGCTCCTGCCCACTGTTCCGGCATTCAAGCATTTCTTCAACTCTTCTACTCATTCGGGGACTCGGACCCTTTCTCGTCGGCGAGGAGTCCCTACCCTTATCCACGATAAAAATTCCAAGAAGAACTGGAAAGAGAAATTTCTATGGGTGAACAGTGACCTCGTGGTGCTCAGTTACCCAAGGGCTAAAGTCTATGTCGACTGTGCTCCAACACTCTTTGGTGCTGACAAAGAATTGGCTGATGTCTTAGAGAAGATGAGCATCAATGGTGAGGATTGGCTTGACTGCTTCTTGGCTGCTGGCGGGATGAGCGCCGCTTGGAGGGCTCACGGAAAGATGCCTGAGTTTTTCATCGAGATGAGGGTATCATTTTTCTCCTTCTTTTTTCTCTTGCCCCATTTCCTCCCTTTTTATTCGACAAAGCACGTTTAATTCGGTCTTCTGGTTAACCGTCGTTGTCTTTGTTTTGTTGCCAGGTGTGGAGGAGGTTATTTGCTTGAAGAGAGCTCTTCAAGGTTTATTTGATGATGATCTTAAGTGTCGCGATGTTGACCTCATAGAGACTCTTCCTCCCCCCGTTTTTGGTCGAGAAATCGAAACTAATATTGGTTTGGAAAGTGTTGTTGGCGCCGACGAGGATTCAGATCTGCAAGACATTGTTGTCACTAGCGTTTCTCATAAGGATCCTGCCCCTTCCAAGTCCCCGAGGAGCCTCCACCGTGTCAAGAGGCATTTTACTTTCTTAGAGGCCTCTACCGGTGGTCGACCCGAAACAGCTAGCACTGAGCCTCGTCTTTGTAAGAAACGTAATATGAGTTTCTTACTAGGAGGCACCAAGAGTTCCACCCGTGCCTCCGATGAAAGTCCTCTGAAATTGCTGGAGGGGGCACAAAATAGGGCGACTGAACCGCCCAATCATATAGAGGAAGGAAATGCCGGCAAGATCATCCCCGATCTTACTGTCGGAGAAGCTGTGGCGAAGACTGGGTCTTCGCTTTCCCAAGGTCCCACGCCATCTGCTTCGGGTAAAACAGGAATTGTTCCCCTTTTTGCAGGGTATCATCTGGAAGCCTACAAGCCATCTTGGAGGCTAACTCCCCGAGACCTTATTTCTAATCACGACACTGCTCTTGAGTGGTGTCGGCACCCTTTTCCACCTACTACAACCGAGGCTTTAACTGTCCTAACGGATGAGAACATGGTTGACGGTCTGTGTTATGTCGCCGCCCAAGTGTCATCTTACCTGGTTGCAGCTGCTGAACGCATCTCCAATGTGGAGACCATCGAGTCTCAATCGAACAAGATGAGCATCGAATGTGAAGAGCTGAAAACCCAGGTGGCAAAGATGGAAGCCAACAAGCACAGTTTGGAGGCCAAGCAGGAGGTGGCGCTACTCAAGAAGGCAAGCTTAACAGAACAAGTGGCAAAGCTGGAGGAAGAGGTGAGGCATATGAATGACGGCATGGGAGCCATGAGTTTGGATAATGCTGGTCTAAGTGAGCAGACGGTAGAACTGGAGGTCCATCTGGTTACGGAGAACTCTGCAAAAGGGGCGCTGGAGAAGGATGTTACGTGGATCCTTAGCGATGGACTCAGTTGAGTGGTAGACAGAGTGATCGATAGCCCTCAATTTATTCAAGGAAAAAGAGTTGCAAAAGAGCTTGTGATAGTCGGGGAGTTTAATCCAGAGGTTGAGGTGGACGTGGTCACTAAGACCCAAGAGATGGAGGATGCCATAGCTACTTTTACTGAAACGGATTTTGTCGGGTATCTCCACTTGGGTAGTTTGGACATGTCCGGACTCCGCGACTTTTGTCAAGACGCTTAGAGTGATGGGTCTGGCCCTGTCCCAAGCTCTTCTCCCAGTAAAGGGAACCCTCCTGCCAATAAGTAGCGTTGTTTGCCTAATTTGTTTTGATGTAACCCCTGTGAACAATGTTTTCTATTTCTTTCTTTGTTTTTTTTGTCTTGGCTGCCCTAAGTGGTAGTCTTAAAGTCCCGGAGTCCGACGACTTTGACAATGTTTACTTTTTAGTTTATGGTTATGAATGTTTCTTGTTACCGTACATATTGTTTTGTTTGGTTACTTCGTGTATGGTTTATGTTGGCCATCACATAGTATTTGTGCATGGTTTGCTTACCCCTGGTTTGAGCTCTTTTGCTGGTGAACTCTTTGTGCTTTTCTAATGCTGGTCTTTGAGAAATTTGTTCTACTTTGCTGCTTAAAGACCCTAGACATAGCCAAGATCATCATCTTGAGGCTCACCTGGTTGTGCTTTTTTCATTAGTCGAAGGTTATGACTCTTCTACACTTATGTCACGTGTTCTTTTGTATGTTTGTTATTGTTTATAACGTGATAGATGAACATGTTTTGGGGGAAAGGTTATGAACCTTTTTTATACAAACCCCATGGCTGCCTCCTTGTATCGATTTCGTTCGTATGACGTTGGATGATCAGTGCTTGTTGTCACACAGTAAATGTACACAGCCTCTTGGTTTTGCTTTTCAAGCTTGAAAATAAGAAGCATCTGAATTGCTTTCTTTCTTTTTTCTAGTTTTGTGGTTAGAGTGTTATAAGACTGAAAGTGGTGAAGTAATTTTTGCTAGTTACATTTACATGTCAAAACTAATACAAAACGCCTTTGCTAGCATTGGATCTATTTTTAACACTTCTTTTAAGAATAAAAATGACGCAAACTCTGCGCATTCCAAGTTCTTGGAATGGAACGCCCGTCCTAAGCTTCTAGGACGTAAGCCCCATTCTTATGGGGTTCCACAATTTTGTATGGTCCTTCCTAAGTGACACTGAGTATTCCCGATAGTTCGGCATGGCTGGATTCATTCTTTCTAAGTACCGATTCTCTAACCATGAAGTTCTTGACCCAAACTTGGCGGTTGTAATAGTTCTCAATTCGTGATTTATAAAGTGCTTGGCGTATTTGTGTCGCCTCATGTTTTTCATTGAGCATGTCCAGGTCCTGGTGTCTCCCTTCTTCGTTGGCTGCTTCCTTGAAACTCTTTGTTCGCTGGGAGCTTGTCACACCCCCAAACCAAGGATGGCGGAAATGTCCGGGGGTGGAGGACTTCATGTAGAGTATCACAACAACGAGTATAATAGTGCTCAAGTAAATAAAACCATCATAAATATAATTGAAAAAAAGTTACACCAAAGTATATGTTTACATGATTCGAATCAATTACATTATGATACAAGATGAATTGTTTGACGATTTATCGTCCCATCCTCAAAACGTTGTTGATTTCCTGTTTTCACTGAATTCCTGAGAATACAAGTAGTTTTGAAAAGTGTCAACACAAAGGTTGGTGAGTTCATAAGCTTTTGACCGTAAGAGTTTGAAAATCGATCTTTGTAAAGAGATGTATGCTACCAAGAAAAATCCAATATTTTCCTTATAAAATTTATGTGGTCCTAAATGCCAGGTCCAAAAATGAACAAGTATTTGTCATACTTAAGGATATAAATGTGGTTTTAAATTGGCGTAAAACCCCTTTCTGATTTGAGGAAAAATCCCGAAATGAATGATGTGTAGTCTTAAATACCAAGAGTGAAAATATACCATAATATCTGTAGTTATTGATATAAAAAGTTATTTTAAATCGATATAAAACCCCTTTTGATATGAAGACGCACAAGTATTTTTCCATACTTAAAGAAATTTTAGTGAGCTAAATCGACATAACTCGCTAATTTAAAGTTAGAACCCGTAAATCTTATGAATTGTTAATACCACATGTGAGCTATCATAACCATACTTGACTTAGACGGCCTCGTCATACGACGTTCTTCAGGCGTCGGAACTGTTAGGACACTTGTCATCTCAGACCTGCCGATCTAGCTGTTGCAAGCAGCTCTGGTGTGGGTTTGTCAAGCCCAATATAGATCTATACACAACTATCACGTTCTCCCTACAAGAGATTCTGGTTACAATTTACAGGACTCTTTGAATTGGTTACTTTGGAAGTAACCCGAAGCGAATGACTCACAAATTTATACATTAACAAATTTACGTGAACTAAACTGAAAACTTTTGATAAATAAGTTTGAAAAGTAAATGATACATAAACTATACCTATTATACTTTATCCAAAATGTTTGTAATGTATAAGAACTCTTTTATGAAAACGCATTTGTGTTATGAATCCATAAACTATGCTCATTATAGCTTAATATACGTGTTCTAAATGAATGAATAATCTTATCATGAATGACTAAGTTTCAGTTTATGATGATAAACTAACAAGGAAACACATTCAATACTTAGATCTTATTGTTATACACTTTGCTCAACATAATACAAAGTGTTATGAAAGTTATATGTTGTTAACTAAATTTAACCTTTCTGCGCTGTTTTAGAAAAATCATACGAAGTCGAAAACTAAATCCATAAATTATGAGAGTTCCCAAAATGTGTCTAGTTTACTCATAATTTTTATCATGATTTTTAATGACCTCCAACTTGGGTGAAATAGACCATAATCATAGACTGGTCCGGATTGGTGTTTGAAATGATAGGCAGTTTTGTAAAAATCACCATAAATGGTAGAAAAATCGCATGGAGATGTGAAAGTAGTAATTTTAAAGCTAATAAATTGAACTACTTACACCTAAAATAGTTTTGAAAACAAAAATGTTTAAGTTGTCCAAAACAGTCCGTGAATGGAGTTGAACTTTTCTAATGAAGGCTGTTAGAAAAGTTTAGTTATGTTCTTGGTGTTTTAACTTGTATTCCCCCCCCCCCCCCCCCTAAAAACTTGAGAAAACATGAAAATGTAGGGGTATGAACTCACCTTAAGTGATTTCAGTAGATGGATGATGGAGTAAAGAAGTGTTCAGCTCAAGAACACTTGGGAGAATCACTTGAAGATTCGAAGATCTAACACAATTATGACGGAGTTTGTGTAAGATATCCATGATTTGAGTAGAAAGAAGTGAAATAATCATAAGGAGAATGGATTTTTCTTACCACATGTGGAGGAAAAACCCAAGATCAGCCCTTGAATCTCGAATTCTAGAGAGAGGAAGTGAGAGAGAAAAGAGTTTGATCTTTTTGGTGAAAGGAGAGAAAATGAAAGAAATGAGGAGAGAGAATGGTTTGATCTAGCTCTAAAACGTGGGAAAGGGTGATAATTGAGTGGAAAGGACATTGAAGTGACCTAGGTAAGGTGGGGAGGTGTGGCTGGTCATAGAGTGGGTGTGGGAGTGGTTGTTTGTGTCATAAGGTAAAGCTAAGTCAACACTCTACCTTTGTACTTCACCTACTCTCTTGTGGATAAGGTTTTTTATCCTTAAAACGTGATTAATCATTAATTAAGGGTCTTATATGTTAAAATAAAGTTTTGGGTGAAAATCCCGTGTTAAAACAATTAAAAACGGGCCTAAAACGCAAAATTAGTCGAAAACCGGGAGAAAAAGGACTTCCAGCGAGACCTCTCGGTCCTAGGCCGAGGTTCGGTCCCTAATGATGCCAAGTCGGAGGCGAGATGGGCGAACCAGAAGTGTGAAGCGAAGGCGAAGGCTCGGTCAAAGGCTCAGAAGCGAGGGCTCGGTCAAGGCATCAGGATCCGAAATGGTTCGAAGGTTCGGGTTCGGGTGTGTAGGCGAGGTTCGGGCCCGAGAGGACCTTTCGTGTTCGGTTCAGCAGCCTTCGGCTCAGAAGGGTTCGGTCCCTTAAGAGGACTTTCGGCCCCTAAAAGAGGTTTCGGGCCCTAAGAGGACTTTCGGGTCCTAAGAGGAGTTTTGGCTCCTTAAGTCCGTTTTTCGCGTGGACTTCCGTTTTTGGGCTGTTTTCGCCAAATTCGAGGGTCGGGATACCCCGAGTGATTATAGAAAGTTGAGAGAGATTTTGAGAGAGATTTGGGAGAGATTTCACATACTTGGAGAGATTTGGGAGAGATTTGACATGCTTGGAGAGATTTCTCATACAAAGAGATATTTGGGAGAGATTTCACATTCTTAGAGAGATTTGGGAGAGATTTGACATGCTTGGAGAGATTTCTCATACAAAGATATATTTGGGAGAGATTTCACATTCTTGGAGAGATTTAGGAGAGATTTGACATGCTTGGATAGATTTCTCATACAAAGAGATATTTGGGAGAGATTTCACATTCTTGGAGAGATTTGGGAGAGATTCTCAATAAGAAGAGATGGAGTGAAAACGATTGAGAGCGGTTTTGTGTGTGACGAATGTGAGTGTCCGGCTTCGCAATGCAAGGTCCGTAAACCCCGTTAAGCCTTGTTTAAGGATCTTGCATACTCCCGATGAGTATGCAACATTGTTTTATCGATTTGGCTCGCCACGTACCACAGTTTTAGGTTAAGGAGATCTAGATGTACGCACTTTTCGATTTATGATCTCTCATTAGAATAGCGAGTTGTTTAGAAATGTTAGAACAATGTTCTATCAGGATCGTATGATTCAAAGCAAAATATAAATAAGAACGTAATGAAGAACACAAGTATTGCACTGAATATGTCAAATGATTAATGCAAAGATACCCCAGAAGAGCTCGATAAAGAACTTCAATCTGTAGAGGTATTATAGGGTTACAAGAATCAACGTAATCGACTATTCTCTATTATACGCATACATGCATGCATATATTTATATTAAAACCCTAACAACTTATCTAGATAAAAGGAAACTATTCTAGATAACTACGGATGGACAAGCCCAACCCGATTACAAAACCAAAAGGCCCAAGACGCAACACTAAAATACTTAACAATCTCCCCCTTTGCGTCCTTGGAGCAGAAACTTCATCCCCTTTTCACAACAGAGGGCTTTTTCACGGTTTCAAATATCCTCGGTATAATGGCCAAAATGTGATGTCTAAACGTTATGTACCACCGAAGCATATCTGTGAAGTTCTTTTTATCCGCTGCTGAGTTCTGCTTGCATCGATGAATGATATTGATTATATGCTCCAGACAGTCTGTTGAAAATAGATGCTTGTCAACCAAAGCAAACAGAAACTTGTGTCTCTCACCCTTTGTGAACATGACAGTCAAATTTGTTGAATCAATCTGCCCCAACTTCATCTGATTCACATCAATGGGCTTAGACGTTGGCTTGACAGACGGTTTCTTATTCATCACCTTTGCTATCTCCTAATCCATAGTGGCAAGCTCATGGACATAGGAGGCCAACATTCTTTTTAGATGTTTTAGAATCGGCTCATACTCCCTTTGATTTGAGAGAAGAATGTTGTATAGCAGAATCCAATCATGTGGATTAAGGTTGGGAAGATCTGCCAGAGAAATAAAGTATTCCGTATTTGCTGTACCACGGTTGATCTTGAAGTTTACATTCACAAACCTCCCAGCAGGTGACAGTTTCAGTACCTTGACTTTTGTAATTTTTTGTGCACTCCAATTCAAGTACTGTGGTTGACCATTCTTCAAATAAAAATCTACTAACTCTCTGTCAACCTTCGGATTCGGATGAGGAACCTCAGCAGTGACATCGAAACAATGAAAGGTAAATGTTTTTCTTGTGATTAGCATGTCGAACTGCGAGTCCTTTGAATTGTCACATTCAAACGAAGCAATCGGTTCCAACCAGTACATAGAAGGAAACTCAATCGCCTGATTGATGAGTATATCTCTGTCCCATTCTGGAAACAGAGTCTTCTTGCATTGCAAGACATCCTCCTCTTCCTTATTCTTTGCCTCTTGTGCCACCTTCATCGTTTCATCAAGCTCTTTGTCCCTCTTCTTTCTTTTAAGGGCTTCAGCGATGGTCTCTTCAGTATCACTATCACTATCGGCTTGAACTTTCTTTCCAGAAACCGAAGCTAAATTATCCTTCAGTTCTGTTTTGTCTTTCAGATCTGCACTCTCTTCTCCCCCTTGTTTCGGAAGAAAGACCTTCTCCGAGACACCCTTCATCTCATTGAGAATTGTAATTGCAGGAAGGAGTTTGGACTGGAGATGCTTCCGGATGGTTAAGGTCAAGAAGGGATCATGAGCTTCAAGAAGAGTAGTCAAGATATTTTTCACATCACCAGCACAACTTTGATAAACTGCCCTTTGAGTCTTTAATAGAGAGATCTCTTTTTCTGCCTGGGCCAGTTGAACTTTTTGGAGATCAATTGTAGCTTGATGTTTTATCAGGTCCTCCTTCAACGTACTTTCTACAGAAAGAGAAGCAAAACGAGAATCCAGAGATTGGAGAAAAGATGTGGATTCTGTTTTGAGATCAGTACGAAGGACTTCAAATTTTGTGGTTTCATCCTGAAGAGTTTTAGAGAATGAGTCCACCGAAGCTTGATATTTGGCTGCATTTGTGTCAGTATGAGCTTTCAGAGAATCAAGGAAAATCTGAGTTGTGTGAACAACCTCAGTAACCTCCTTTGTGGCCTTTGAACAAGAAGTGGCTGACTTATCAACTGCTTCTGTAGATTTATCAATAGCATCGGTGTATTGCTTAATGGCAGTCTCCAAGAAGGCTTTTAAAACAACGCTGCCATAAGCTTTGCTATCAGCAAGCAGTCGATCCAACTTTTCATTGATGTCCTGTATATGTTGACTGGTGACAGGAGCATCAGGATCATTATCTATTGGAATTCTATAAGGACTGTAATACAGCGAGTCATAGTCCTCATCATCTCCACCAAGAGTAGCACCAGAGGTAGAGGATGGGGTTGGGGATGGTGGTATGTTGACAACAGGAGTATCAATCATAGTAGTAGCCCCTATATCAGATACATTGACTTCCACTGTGATTTTGGGAATGGTGGTAGTGATGGATTCAGTTATGAGAGGAGTTGAGACAGGTATAGTTGAGACAGGAACAGAGGTAATGATGGTTGAAGGGGGTAGAGAAGTTGGTTTAGTAAGAATGGGTGGTATATCGGTAGGAGCAGAAAGTGGAGCTTTCTGTTTTGGTGATGGAGGTGGAGTGGAAATTTTAGTAGTTTTGGGAGAGGCTGGTGGAGTTGGGATTTTGGTACTTTTAGGAGATGGAGGTGGGGTTGGAGATCTTCGAGGTGTGGGCTCTCTGGTTGAAACCTGAGGATTCTCCGCTTCTGCGTCTTAATCTTCAACCGTATCAGATCCAGGAGAAAAGTTCCCCTTTGGTCTGTTAGTCATCTTCTTTATCTTCTTGGGTTTTGATTGAGAAGAATCCCCTTCACCAAACTTTCGCTTTGAAGATTTTGGCTTACCCTCCTTAGTTTCTTCTTTCTCTTTCTTTATTACCTCTTTGCCTCTGTTAGCAGGCTGATCCAAGGCATCCAGTGCGGCTTGTTGTTCTTCAGACAGAACCCTTGGACCAATAGGTTAGCGTTTACGGTATTCGGCCATCACATTGCTTTGTGCCGAAACACACCTGTACATGGATTCCGGAATCAATCCATAGTGATGAAACTTACTTGGATCGGATATGATGATCTTCTTTGTATGGAATGAGGCAATAGAGGTAAGAAGAGCATCCTTCATGACAGGTATCTCCAAAGAATCCATGGCCTTCTTTGTAATCAGGGTCCAGAAATGACCACAAGAGATCTCTGAATGATGGGTCGTTGTGTTTAAACTCTGCACTACTTGGGACCAGATTATAGTGCCATAATCCAGGTTGATCCTGTTGTATAAACCATAAAGAATGGTAAAAAAACCTTTGCTTGTTGTGTCTGAACCACCACATCTTTCCGCCAAACCCTTGATTAGCAATGTCAGCAACCCATTCCATTGCGATGGTAAACACGATTTCTTGACCTTTGCAATCGTTGTAAGCACATCTGTGTATCCCATCTCATACATCATCGTGAATAGTTGTGTTGTAGTGACGAAATCAGGCGAGATGATCGAAGAATCAACTACAAGCCCCATAATGGAACAAAACTTCGCCTTAGAGATCGAGGATTTCTTGTCATGAATGGTGAAGTAGATGCAATCTTTATTCTTGTCATAAGTCGTCGATGAGTAGACTTGAGATAGCAGTGACATTGGAACCGCTTCAACCTAGGTTAGGGCCAACAACAGGGGGGAATACTTTAGACATTCCACAACATGTAGCATATATGAGTCATATAGGAATGGAGTCATTTCGATAATCATGTTTTGGTTGGGTTTGATTGCAAGCAAGGAGGATGTTGCAGTTTGATCATGTGCAGAAGATGAAGTCGCCATTGATAAACGAAGAAGAAGATGAACAGTGTGAACGTGGAGGAGTGAGATAATTCGAGATTGGTAAATGACAAATAAAACGATCTCCCCTATTTATACCGTTTCCTGGAGAGAGAGAAAAACGTGATGATGAGGTTGCTAAAGCGTCGCCTGAAAAAGCGCGATTTGACAGTGTGGTTAATCCCAGGAAAACGTCAGCACGCGTGGGTTTTGAAATGGATCAAATTTACGCGTCGAAATCTTATCTTCATACCGTTTGAAATTCCATATATACCCTTGTTTGGTCGCAACCGATAACCAAAACTTATACCAAACAGTAATAAGAATGTTGGAAAATATTAATTTTCGTGCATAAGAGTGTGAAAGATAAAGAAAAATAAAGCAAGTGTGTATTTGACGTGAGTGATGTCTTTTTAAAAGACAGAAAGTACAGGATTCCGGGCAAGAATCACTTCCTTCAAAGTCAAGAGAGACTTGAAGTGCTTGTGTGGTTTCCCAAAAATACGATCAACTGTTTGTTAATAAACATTGAAAGGCTTCTTTTGATCACAGGTATTGGGTGGTTGTCCTCCAACCGAACATCGAGTTTTAACATAAAACTGATTGTTGGTAGAGGTACCTGTGAGACCAATGTGATCTATTGAACAGGTAGGTGGGATTTATTATTATGTTAATGATTTATAGGAAGCAGAAATCTCAAAAAAAAAAAATTGGACCTCTTTGGGAAGAAATGTCTTGGTTGTAGACAATTTCATAAAAGATCACGCAAAATAAAAAGAGATTTCCTTAGGTAACCAGTAAATACTTGAGTATATCACTCACCGTCAATTCGTTTTTGGTGTCGGATTTTGGGTTTCACTTAGAACGTGGTAATCGTATCCAAGATCATAAACACAGATGTTGTGTAACCATAAACCTCAGTGGTAAAGACCGAGAGTCTCAAGGGTTACGTTAGTGAACCGAAGGTAGATGGAGAATATAAGGAGGTGGTTTAGGAACCGAATGTACCTTCTGCTAGATAAGCGTGACAGAGCAGAGAAACTCTTAACTCATATGAGAAGAGTAAGGTAGCTCTAGACCGAATGAGGTAAAATAGCCTGATTTGGAAGAAACGATGGGTATCGATCGAATCATTAAGGCTTACTCAAGATCATAGAGGCTTAAGACAACATACAGCAGCATGCTTCTAGGGACCCTTAACTAGGTTGTGTGAAAGTTGAAACATACCTGCTTTAGATCTATCGACGATTATACTTGTGTTTACCTATTAATGACAGACACCAAACAAAACAAACAAGCAATTGAATCAAATAAAAAAGATAAAATATTTTTGGATTTTTGAAATTTTTTCTGAAAAAAAAATAAAAATAAAAACAGAAAGATAAAATATTTTTGGATTTTTGAAATTTTTCTGAAAAAGAATAAATACAGAAAGATAAAATATTTTTGGATTTTTGAAATTTTTCTGAAAAAGAATAAAAACAGAAAGATAAAATATTTTTGGATTTTTGAAATTTTTCTGAAAAAGAATAAAAACAGAAAGACTTACAAAATATACAACTGAAACCTTATCTTATTAATGAGAGAAGCAAAATAGATCGATCATGCAATTTTCCTCTGTTCCGGAGAATTACAGAGCCGAAATAGACAGAGCGGTCTGTCCATGTCGGTTCCCCAAAAATCTAGAGCAGAGATAGACCGAGCGGTCTGTCTATTTCGGTTGTCTTAATTTTAAAGAGAGATTTGAGGATTCGGTACCGACTCTCCTTCCATCATACCCAAACCTTGTAAGATTTTATTGAAGGTTGTTTCTGGTAAGGATTTAGTAAAGATGTCTGCCAGTTGATCTGCAGAACGAACAAAATGTACTTCTACGTTCCCGTCTTCTACATGATCCTTGATGAAATGATACCTGAGTGCAATGTGCTTGGTTTTCGAATGTTGCACTGGATTATGACAAATCCGGATTGCACTTTCAGAGTCACAATAGAGAGGGATCTTTTTCATACTCAGCCCATAATCTCTTAACTGACTTTGAATCCAAACAACCTGAGAGGTACATGATGCGGCAGCAATGTATTCTGCTTCTGCTGTGGATAAAGAAACACGGGTTTGTTTCTTTGATTGCCAACTGACAAGTTTTCCGTCAAGGAATTGACATCCTCCGGTAGTGCTTTTCCTGTCCAGTCCACATCCTCCAAGATCACCATCTGAAAAGGCTTGTATGAAGAATCCAGATTTTGCAGGATACCAGAGACCGAGAGATGAAGTCTTCTTCAGATATCGAAAAATATTCTTCACAGCAAACATGTGGGGTTCTCTTGGATTAGCTTGAAACCTAGCACAATAACAAAAAGAAAACATGATATTTGGTCTACTAGCTATTAGATACATAAGGGATCCTATCATTTGTCGATAAAGAGTTATGTCCCCAGCTGGTTTCTCCAGGGATGGAGTTAGCTTGGTGCCGAATGCCATAGGAACCTTTACTTTTGAATCACCCTTCATTCCAAATTTAGTCAGCAGATTTTTGGTGTATGCTTCCTGGTTTATAAAGATACCTTCTGGTCCCTGTCTAATATTCAAACCGAGGAAAAAGTTAATTGGACCCATTCTGCTCATTTCAAATTTAGTCTCCATCAACTTTCTGAATTCAGCGGTTAAGCTTGGATTCGTGGAACCGAAGATGATATCATCGACATAAATCTGAACAATCATCAAATGTTCGCCTTCCTTCTTTCGAAAGAAGGTTGGGTCAACCGAACCTTGTCTAAACTTTGACATTTTTAGAAAGCGAGTAAGCGTTTCATACCAGGCTCTTGGTGCTTGCTTTAGCCCATAGACCGCTTTATCCAGCACATAGCAATGATCCGAGTACTTTTCATTCACAAAACCAGGTGGTTGCTCAACATAGACAGTTTCTTCTAATTCTCCATTCAAGAATGCACATTTGACATCCATTTGGAAAACTTCGAAGTTCTTGTGAGCGGCATATGCTAGAAAAATTCGAACAGACTCTAACCTTGCCACAGGAGAAAAAGTTTCTTCATAATCAATCCCTTCTTCTTGACAATAGCCTTTTACAACCAACCAAGCCTTGTTACGAATGACATTCCCTTCTTTGTCCAGCTTATTCCTAAACACCCATTTCAAGCCGACAACAGAGGCATCTTTCGGTGTAGGAATCAATCTCCAAACTCTGTTTCATTCGAATTCATTGAGCTCATCCTGCATTTCTTGAACCCAATCAGAATGATCAAGTGCAGCATTTACGGTTTTCGGCTCTATTTTGGAGATAAACGAGTTAAACATACAAAATTCCACTTTAGAGAATAATGTTGTTTGTTTCGCCTTCAGCTGAGATCTAGTAAGAACACTTTCGGAGGATTCACCAATAATTTGCTCTTTGGGATGGTCTTTTTTCCATTTTGTTAGCGGAGGATAGATTGGATCGTATTCTAGATTTAGTTCTGCTTCAACTTCAACTTCAACATCTGACTGATCCCTTTCACCTTCATCAGTAGAACTGTCACTTGTTTTCTCCTTCTCCCCCTCGACTGGCGAAGTGAAGTCTTTGTTTTCAGCAGAATTGGCAGTGGGTATCTCCCCCTCGATTGGACTATCACCTGTTGATTTTGGTTTAGTTGGTTGAGTATCAGTTGAACTAGTAGATATTGGGGCAGAATTGGGATTCTCCCCCTCAACAGGAACTTCAGATGGTTTGAAAGTGGTAGAGTTCTCCCCCTGGAACGTTGAATCGGTGTTTGAGGTACTAGGTGATGGTTTAGGAGTAGGTGTTTCGTTTTCCATTGATTTGGCAGCTTCGTCTATGACTTTCTTCAGATTATCTACTTTGTTGTCTGCTGTTGTTGCCTCTGAATGTATTTCCTTTTCTGGTTCATCAAATAAACGAATGTATTCATCAAACAGGTTGGATATTGGAACCGAGACCTGTCCAGATTCCGGAAAGATGTCTCCTGAAGCATCTTCTATTCTTTGAACTTTCTTCATGTAATTGTCGTCAAAGGTGACATAATAATTTTCTTCTATTCTTTTAGAACGCTTGTTCAACACCCGGTATGCTTTTGATGACAGAGAGTAACCCAGAAAGATCCCCTCATCGGCTTTAACATCAAACTTATTTCGGTTTTCTGTAGAATTAAAGATAAAGCACCTGGAACCGAAAATGTGGAAAAACTTGACGTTCGGTTTCCAATTGTTTAAGATCTCATAAGGAGTTATCGAGAATCTCTTGTTGAGCAAGGACCGATTCTGAGTATAACAGGCAGCAGCAATGACATCAGCCCAAAAGTATAGAGGTAGAGAGGCATAACTGAGCATGGTTCTTGCTGCTTCACACAATGATCGGTTTCGTCTTTCAACAATCCCGTTTTGCTGTGGTGTATAAGGGGCCAAAAAATTGTGTGTTATCCCCTTATCAGCCAGAAAGTCTTCGAAATCCTTGTTTTTGAATTCCAGCCCATTGCCACTGCTGATGTTTCTCACTGTCTTCTTTAATTGAACTTCCACTTGCTTGATGAACATCTTCAGCTTGGGAGTTGCATTTGATTTCTGTTTAAGAAAGAAAACCCACGTGAAGCATGAAAAATCATCTATAATAACCAGAATATACTTACTTCCACCGATACTCTCTATAGCAGAAGGTCCACACAAGTCGATATGTAACAGTTCAAGTGCTTCCACTATCTTAGTATTAATGCGTGTAGGGTGGCTTTTTCTGCTCTGCTTACCCATCTCACATGCTGCACACAAATGCTCCTTATCAAACTTGAGAAGAGGAAGACCTCGAACGTGATCACCACTCACTAATTTGTTGATATCTTTGAAGTTCAGGTGAGATAGACGTCGATGCCAAAGCCAACTTTCATCAGTGTTTGCCTTTGAAAGCAGACAGATAGTTGGTGTCCCCCGAATAGGATTAAGATTCAGAGGATACATTTCTCCTTTTCGTGTAGATTTCAGCAGAACTTTCTTGGTTTGTTTTTCTATTATCTCATATCCTTCATCATCAAATGATACCTTCAAGCCTATGCCCACAACTAATTGTGATACACTGATGAGGTTGTGCTGCAACCCCTCTACATAAGCCACCTTTCTGATGGAGAAGTCTTCATTAGTTATCATCCCATATCCTTTGATTGTTCCATAGGAATTGTTTCCAAACTTCACCGATCCACCATCCTTTAGAGACCGAAATTCCCTTAATTCCTCCTTTCTCCCTGTCATGTGACGCGAGCAGCCACTGTCTATATACCATTCGTCGTCAAACTGCTCGTCACTGATTACCTGCAAATTTAAGCAGATTTAGGAACCCAAAGTTTCTTGGGTCCTGGTGAGTTTTTCACAGAGAAAGGAATAACAATAGAAGCATCAACTAAATAAGTTCGTTTAACAAGATTCGTTTGATCTTTTCTTTTGATGGTGAACACCTTGATTTTTGTTTTATCTTCTTTAAATCTTAATGTATCTTTTGGTGTTTCTTTAGATGGTTTAGTGTTTTTCGTTGGATTCCTAGGTTTAGTGGAGGATCTCTTATTTTCATTCTCAAAGTCTGATAACAACTTTCCTTTTCCTTTGATGTCCTTTAAGGAATTTGTTTCATCTTAGGATCTGGAGGATCCATGTCTAGAATTGGGACCGAAACTGGTTTTAGGACCAAATCTGGATCGAGAGCCGAATCTGGGTTTAGGACCGAACTTGGGTCGTGGACCAAAACTGGGTTGATGACCGAACTTGGGTTCAGAACCGAACTTGGGTTGAGAACCGAGACTTGACTTTTGGTTTTGGGATTTGGAATAATAGGAATTTGGATTGAAATTTTCCTTTGACTTTTCCTTTCCTTTATTCATGGATTCTTTCCTAGAAGGCTCATACTTAGGATTTTGAGAATTCCAATGCCTTTTCCGTTCATTCAGATTCGAGGCATATCTTTGATTTCTAAGTATTTTCTGTTCAGCTAGCTCCTTCTGAGATTTGTGAACATTGAAGTTGGCCTGTGGTTTCTCCTTCTGAGTTGCAGTTGTCTTATCTTCCATTTTGGTTTCGGTACTTTCCTTAGTTTGAACTTCTGGTGCTTCCTGTCTCTTGAGTGGACCTTTCGGTTCTTTCCTCTCGATTGGAACATCAGGTTCAATTAACGATTCTTCAGGAACATCTTTAGTTCCGCTTGTGCTGGGAATATCGAAACTGGAAGGTTTATTGATGGGTTCTGGTATGTATCGTCCTTTGACTCTCCATGTGGTTTTCTCAGACAATCCCACGGTTTCATCTGCATTATCAATGGGAGCAAACCAGAAATAGTCTTCACATCCCTCAGCGTTATCCTCGTCAACTATTATCCTTAATTCTGCTGTTTGTCTTTGAGTGACTCCAGTCACAGCATAAACCTGATTTGGCACGGTCTGTACCATTTGATAGACCAAGGCTTTTTCTTTGAGTTTCGGTTTATGTTCCTTTGACAGACGAGCAAACTCAACCGAATTTTCTGAAATAAGAGGTTTTACACTCTGGGTTTCATTTTTCACAAACTTAGAACAATCAACAACATCCTCTACTGAGATTTCACTCATTTCACTCTCCGCATCAAATTCAGATGAATTATCTGAGTTTATTTTATTATCTTTAACAATTTTGGCATTTGACTCATGGAATGTTCGTATAGTTTCGGTTTTAATCTTTAACCTGTCATTTTCATCTAAGATTTCTTTTAACATACTGTTATGTTCCTTAGAATCGATGAAAGTTTCTATCTTATCTAAACCTAGCCTATACGACATGGATGTTTCTTCAGAGGATACTTCTGTATCACACTCTGCTATAACCTCATCTTCCTTAAATTCAAGGAAGGGCAAAATCATTTTATGTATTTTCTTTCCAATTTCACAATTTAGATGTAATTGAGCAATATTAGTATAAAGACGCTTAGCAATTAAACAGAAAACATTTCTTTGTTTTAACAATTTTAAATTGTCTCTTTGCAAATAAATACTCTCATCCTTAGCCCTAACTAACTCTGCTTCCTTCTGCTCAATCCAGATCCTCCTCTCCTCACTTTTTGAAGACACCCTGCCGAGTTGGTCAATTAGGTTAGAGTTTGCTAAGCGGGTTTGCATGAGGCTACTACTTAGGTTGGAAAATTTGGAGTTTAGTTCATTTAATTCTTCTACATATTCAGTTTTGGGAATTTTAAGAGATTCAAGGATAGAATGTACCTTTTTGATCAATCGATCGCAGTCGTTGATCTTCTCACTCACCGACTTGGCTGCAAAACACTTGTTTTCTGTCAGGTTCGGTTCTGTGTCTGCACTTTCGGTTGATGGACCATTAGTGACGATAAAGCATTTTCCACCAGAACCTTCATTCTTTGCCACAAGCACCTTTCCATGAGTGGATCTTCTAACCTCTTCGTCTTCAGAGTCTGTTGACCAGACTTCTACACCACCGATGATTCTAAGCAAAATATAAATAAGAACGTAATGAAGAACACAAGTATTGCACTGAATATGTCGAATGATTAATGCAAAGATACCCCAGAAGAGCTCGATAAAGAACTTCAATCTGTAGAGGTATTATAGGGTTACAAGAATCAACGTAATCGACTTTTCTCTATTATACGCATACATGCATGCATATATTTATATTAAAACCCTAACAACTTATCTAGATAAAAGGAAAATATTCTAGATAACTACGGATGGACAAGCCCAACCCGATTACAAAACCAAAAGGCCCAAGACGCAACACTAAAATACTTAACAATCTCCCCCTTTATTTTCTTGTACAATTAGTGCATTCATCGAGCTGTTGGAAGCCTTTTTCTTCTTGACTTCTTCTAGTTTACACATGTAATACGCTTCATCATCTTCACCCTCTCTCTTCTCAGCCATCTTTCTTAACATGCAATCTTTGGCAAAGTGGTTCTTGTCGTGACAATAGTTGCAGTCGTATCCAGAGTCTCCTGCAAGCTTGTTTTCCTTTTTCTCTTCCACCTTTTGAGAAGAGACTTTCGGTTCATCTTTTGTTTTCTCAGAACTATAACTTCCCTGCCAATTTCAGTTCTTATTGGTGGGAAATTTTCTTCTTGCGAATTTCTTTGGATTTTTTTATCATTAAAGCATACTCCTCACTTGTAAGATCACATTCTAACATGTCTGACTCTTCTTCTTCCTCAACAGCACTTTTTCCTTTAGAGACAAGAGCCAGCGATCCCATGCCAGAGACCACTTTCACCTCCTTAGTTACAACACTTTCATGTGACTTTAGTATCCCAACTAGTTTCGCCAGTGAGTAGGATTTGAATTGTTCATGCGCCTTCATAGTGGAAACCACAGCCATCCATTCTGGTCTGAGCCCGTTCATGAATGTAACTTTCTGCTCGATCAGCTTCCTCTCAATTCCATGCTTGATCATCTTACTTAAGAGATGATTGAACCGATCAAAGGTCTGAATGAGCTTCTCTTCAGGTTTCAGTTCAAAAACTCCAAATTCTGACAGCAACAGAGTTTGAATGGAGTGTTCCAGATCTTCATCAGTTGAGTAAAGTTCCTTCAACCTATCCCAGATCTCCTTAGCAGTTTTGCATGAGCCTACAAGCCGAAAAGTGTCAGATTGTAAGGCGAATCTTATCATTCGCATGGCTTTAACACTACATAGGATCTTGTCCTTCTCATCTTGTGGCATCTTCTGAACATCTGTCACCAACTTGTTGTAATCCTTCTGTGTCTTGACGATCGTGTTTGTTTCTGAATGCACAAACAGTCCAAGAATGATAGCTTCCCAGATGAGATAGCCATCATCTTCAGATCCAACCACGTAATCTTCAAAGTGATGAGCCCATACTTCGTAGTCTTGAGTGTAGAGTATGGGAACTCTAATTGTAGATCCGATGCTGTTTGAGATGTTAATTGGGTTTGTATGCGTATCGTCGTGAGACATGGTGAGCTGCTAGAATCTTACCTGTAAACTTGAGATTAGGGTTTTATCAAAAACTGAGTAGTCGTCGTTAAGAAGACGACGGCTTCGATAAAAGCGGAAACCCTAAAGATTTGTGAATACAGAAGTAAAGTGTATTGATCACACAATCTCCTGCTCTGATACCAATTGTTAGAACAATGTTCTATCAGGATCGTATGATTCTAAGCAAAATATAAATAAGAACGTAATGAAGAACACAAGTATTGCACTGAATATGTCGAATGATTAATGCAAAGATACCCCAGAAGAGCTCGATAAAGAACTTCAATCTGTAGAGGTATTATAGGGTTACAAGAATCAACGTAATCGACTATTCTCTATTATACGCATACATGCATGCATATATTTATATTAAAACCCTAACAACTTATCTAGATAAAAGGAAACTATTCTAGATAACTACGGATGGACAAGCCCAACCCGATTACAAAACCAAAAGGCCCAAGACGCAACACTAAAATACTTAACAAGAAATTACATAACGTAAACTCTAGTACCCACGGGCAAATTGAGTTGACCGGTTTGACTTGTTGACTTTGACTTGACCGAAAATTGACGGTTGTCACATCATCCCCCGTTAGAGGGAATTTCGTCCCGGAATTTTGAATTTAGGCAAGGAGTGGGCATGAAAAATCAAGCCATGAAGTGGGGATACTTCCTAATCGACTGATTCTCGCGTTCCCAAGTGACTCTAGGTCCTTGGTTAGTATTCCAGCGAACTTCCACTAATGGGAAGCGGCGTTGTTGCGTTCGCTTAACCTCTCGGTCCATGGTCACTATGGTTCTTTCACGGAGGTGAGGCTCTTGTGGAACTCGATCTCGTCGAGGGGGATTACAAGAGTCTCGTCGGATAGATACTTCTGCAAGTTCGGGACGTGTCGGGTAGAATGTACTTTACTAAGCTCGCGGGAGTAGGTTGAAGTTGCGATTACAGGGCTGATTCTTACAAGAATCTCGAAAGGCATAATTATCTGGGGTTTTGGCTTTCAACGCTTTTCGAGGCGTACTAAGCCTACCCAGAGTAAGGTTTCCAGAGGAATTTGGTCTCTTATTCTGGAGTTCTAAAGGTTTCTTCCTTTTGCTTCTCTTCCCAGTCAAGGGTTGCTCCCTTCATGGTCAAAGTCATAAGGGGGTTCTGTAATTTTCGAGAAGTTCCAAAGGAGCTAAGACGGTAGGTCAGCGAGACCCGGAATTTTGGCATATTCCTGCTGACGCCTTTGGTGCTGACTGTTTCTCAACGGTTTTGATCAATTAAAAGGGTCCTTAAGGATTTCCACATCGATAATGATGTGTCTTAGGAATTCGAGTCCTCAATTCCAAAACCTGTATCTAGAGAACTTTGGGAAAAGCTTCTCTGATCGTATTGCTTTTGCGGTTTGTTGTAGCTGCTTTCCTTGGTTTCCTTCTTACTACGAGGGTAGACAAGCAAGTCATTTACAATGACAATGACTAACGGATCCTAGTAAGAATGGCATATCCTATGAATACTGCGAGCGGGTTGGTCCCATCCGAGGGGTATCACTACGGACTTGCAGCGTCCGCATCGAATATGGAGGGTTGTCCTCGGACATCCTTTTCCAATACTCGCGACTGGTGATATTCAGATCTCAGGTCCAATTCCTGAAGGGTACCCCGTTCCTTGTGTTTGGTCGGCCTATTCGTTTATGCGAGGCAGATAGTAAAGGTTTCTACTAGAGATATTGTCGGGGCCTCTGAAGTCGATGGAACTATGAGCAATTTGCCTTTCTATTTGAAGAATAAGACCAGAGCTTTCCAGGGTGAGAAACTTGGTTCTTCAATTTCATTGTTGAGTAGTTCGACAGGTTTGGACCTGATAGCTTTTGTAGCTCGGTAGGAAACATGTGGGTTTGGTTTACGCGACTAGGCCTTCTCGAATGGTAGGACATTTACTCGTCCCTCTGGGCAATCTTGGCCCGCAGCTCTTAGCAGGACTCGTACCATATCCGTCCCAAGCTTCTGTGCTTGAACCTTGTCTGCTAAATGCGACATTCCTAAAGTTCTCCTGTAAATACTTGTGATAAGGTTTTGGGAAGTATAACACTCCTCTGGTGCGTGTTTTGGGGTTCCACTGCGAGAGATGATCCGGAGGTTCGTGCTGGATGTTTATGAGAGACGAAGGTTTCGATGTTCGGGGGGTTAGGTGAAGGGTCCTTTTGTAGACGTTAAATCGGGAAAATGAGGGCTATATCAATGAAAATTGGATGATGACAGCAATATCTTTTTAGATAACACGAGTTAAGCTGTATTCGCAAGAAGAGATCACTAGAGTGATAGAGTATCTTGTGTTTCTTTTCAGGGTGATTCATGTTGTTTGATGTTATCATTATTGTAGATGATTCATACCATAGTGTCTAGCACCGGTAGTGGGTGTGTTTCGATAATCAATAATGATACTTGACATCGTGATCCCTGACAGGTCTCCCTATGATCAAACGGTATATGAACATCGTATGAGATTTGATGTTGGTGAGATTGTCGAGTGGGTGGATCCACTTAGTTCTTACTGCTAGACACGAAATAGGAGTCGAGATGGAATTATTTGTTTCATGACTTCGGTAATTTGACTATAACTAGCCCCGATGTATGTACAAGTCATCACATCTTACAGGTAATGATCCTAAGATCATATATGAATGCCTTTGGTTTGATTTGTACGAGGGAGTATTTTAACTACCCTTAGAAAGACATGGATTTTAGTAAGCATATAAAATTCATTACAAACATATGATACTTAAACGTTTTTGTCGTTGGAAACATTACAAAGGTCCTAATATGGTTCCATGTTATTCTTGTTGGTTCGTTGTCACACTCCTCCAGCTTCCCCATCATTCTTCTTAGTTGGACAGTTTCTCCTGAAGTGTCCTGTTTCGCCACATCGGAAGCACGCTAGGATTACTTTGGTAATGGGGGTTGAAGTGATGTACTGAGTTGGGGCCTTACAGACACGGACGGTATGCCCTTTCCTGTTGCAGTTTTTATAGTGCATATCTCGGCAAGCCCCATTGTGATGGAAGCCACATTGGTTACACTTTGGGAGTGATCCCATATATGGTCTGGCCGGCGTTTGGGTGGCAGACCCGGTGGCTAGTGTCGAGGTATGTGTCGTGATTGCTGTTGTAATGGTGGGGGTGGTCATAGGTTGTTGTCTTTTAGTGGATCTTTGAGATTGGTGGCGCTCTTTCATGTTCCAAAACTTTCTCTTCTTGTTCGTAGGTTTGCGGCCTGAGGTATTTTCGTTGGCGAACACCCGTTGGTGTTCCTGAATGTTACCACAATCTGTATTGTCAGTACCGCTTACATTTCTGCTGCCGTTGTTAGCATTGAACTGCGCCATGGCGGCTGCCACGGCTGCCGTGACTGCAGCCTGAAAAGTAGCAGAATCTATCTGCAGGGTTGGCGCCTTGCTAGTTGGTTGATTGCCTCTTGGTGAAGACATAACTTATTCTTAGTGTTTCTGCTAACATTCCTGAGATGGAGCTATGGCAGTGGGTAGGAGTAGGTTTCATACAGGCGTTAAGCTTTACTCATCTTAGAATCATGTTTGTCTGAACACATTTGGCTGAGGAGTTTTGATGGGACCCAGTGCATTAGTGCCTGAACGATCGCACTCCATAAGTCTATGAAGAAGGAACTTCCCAACAAAATGTTTAAAGGTGAGATGATAATGAGTTTTTAGAATGGCTATGCGTCGCGAGTTTCTAACTAAGCTTTATCTTATATCGATTTGTAACGTAATTCGATCGTTAAGGGCGTTCTGAAAACAATTCATAACGAGATTCTTTATATGGTATACTTATGTATTTCAGTAGTTCTGTATCCAAGTGAACCCTTATACTTGACCCAAGCTAGGTCCTTATTATGACCAATTGAAGTATGCTTAGTTATATAACTAAGACCAAATAGACCTTCGAGTCTGTTAGGTGCATTCTATGCCCATCTTGTTAATTATGATTCTAGTAATTATGGTTTCAGCGAAAATTTTTGACCTAGATGTAGGTTTACCTCACATCCGTGCATGGAAAAGTTTTAATAGCAACTAGATCCCTCGTTTAGTATGACTGCTTAAATCCTAGTGTCGTGCTTACACCTAGAATAGAGTAGCACCAACGCATACTCACGAATCTAATTTACAAGGTCTTGTGAGCGGTATGAACTCTACTTACGACGATCTGTCCCTTGTGATGCCTGAGGCAAAGTCGATGCACCTTGCAGCTTTGTCAATCGATGCTTGGCTGCAATCCTCCTCTCTTTGAATGTCGTGTGTCTACCCCGTTACTGTCTTGCCTCTGCTCGAGTGGAGATAAGGTCCTAAACAAAGAGTTGGTCTCTGAAATAGTAGTCTCTTTCCGAGTCTTGGGTACGTGAGACAGTAGGGTCTGTAGTAGCGCGCAGTTTCTGAACTCGGGTTGTAGTCTACCTGCTTTAATCCCGGATGTTCGCGATCTGCCGGGTCTTCGCCGGGAGGGCTCTGTCAGTCGGTCCCCCGTGGTTGAGGTCATAGCACCCTCGTTGATCTCCACATGGTGGTTGTTGTCATTTCTGTCGACATTCAACCCTCGATCACGATTGCCCAACGGGGCACAGGTTCGATGTAGTCGAAACGGTTCGCGGAAACCCTTGTTATGCATGGAGGATTGATTACCTCCGGTTCCGCTTCTGATTCTCCTCATAACCATTCACCATTTCTCGGGTTCGGAGTCAGAACCATCAGCAAAGCCTTCAGCTTGGTGACCATCCACAGGGATTGGGTAATCATTCTTTGGCTCCTCTCTGAGCCATTCAGTATTGTCGTGGTTGGGGTAGTTCGGGTCGTCATGGGGATGGAATCTAGTCATGATATCTTCGCGAGAAATGGGGATATAAGAAATAACTAAGTAGACGTACTAATTAGATAATTATAAGATGATCTTTATCAGGTACTTCAATACATTGTTTAGTGCATACTAGTCATATGTATTTGGGACAGGATAGGCCTTCGAATAAGTGACCCTAACTCTAAATCCCCAATCCAACGAGAACAGGAAGTAAAGCAAAGATCCACATATTCTAAGTCTATGACGTCCTGGATACATATAATTTTAATGTATCCACTAAGCAATTATTGACCTATTGATAAAAATCTATTTAGTTCTCAGATAAGTAATTATAATAACGCAAAATACCCCTATGGTATTTCATTGTGGTAGTGTTGGTAAGTTTTTAGACTTGTTTCCATATCACAACCATTCTTGAGCATGTGCTAATCACTCCTCGGACCAGCATAGTTGATCAGGCTATGCCACTCCCAAGACTGACCATACATCCCCGAGCTTACCTGTGATATCCAACAATCATTACTTTTGTTTTGTTCTAGAACGATGCTGACCTTAGTATGTATGCATGCATGTATAATTTAAATAAGAAACTATTTATTTCTAAAAGTATAGTTGTTTTGAAAACTTTAAATCAGAGACTTTAGTCCCAATGCATTTATAGTTTGTATATCTTATGTGGTTCGATATACTGAGTTCACTATAAACAATGCTCTGATACCAATCTGTCACACCCCCAAACCAAGGATGGCGGAAACGTCCGGGGGTGGAGGACTTCATGTAGAGTGTCACAACAACGAGTATAATAGTGCTCAAGTAAAACGCATTTGTGTTATGAATCCATAAACTATGCTCATTATAGCTTAATATACGTGTTCTAAATGAATGAATAATCTTATCATGAATGACTAAGTTTCAGTTTATGATGATAAACTAACAAGGAAACACATTCAATACTTAGATCTTATTGTTATACACTTTGCTCAACATAATACAAAGTGTTATGAATGTTATATGTTGTTAACTAAATTTAACCTTTCTGCGCTGTTTTAGAAAAATCATACGAAGTCGAAAACTAAATCCATAAATTATGAGAGTTCCCAAAATGTGTCTAGTTTACTCATAATTTTTATCATGATTTTTAATGACCTCCAACTTGGGTGAAATAGTCCATAATCACATACTGGTCCGGATTGGTGTTTGAAATGATAGGCAGTTTTGTAAAAATCACCATAAATGGTAGAAAAATCGCATGGAGATGTGAAAGTAGTAATTTTAAAGCTAATAAATTGAACTACTTACACCTAAAATAGTTTTGAAAACAAAAATGTTTAAGTTGTCCAAAACAGTCCGTGAATGGAGTTGAACTTTTCTAATGAAGGCTGTTAGAAAAGTTTAGTTATGTTCTTGGTGTTTTAACTTGTATTCCCCCCCCCCCCCCCCCTAAAAACTTGAGAAAACATGAAAATGTAGGGGTATGAACTCACCTTAAGTGATTTCAGTAGATGGATGATGGAGTAAAGAAGTGTTCAGCTCAAGAACACTTGGGAGAATCACTTGAAGATTCGAAGATCTAACACAATTATGACGGAGTTTGTGTAAGATATCCATGATTTGAGTAGAAAGAAGTGAAATAATCATAAGGAGAATGGATTTTGCTTACCACATGTGGAGGAAAAACCCAAGATCAGCCCTTGAATCTCGAATTCTAGAGAGAGGAACTGAGAGAGAAAAGAGTTTGATCTTTTTGGTGAAAGGAGAGAAAATGAAAGAAATGAGGAGAGAGAATGGTTTGTTCCAACTCTAAAACGTGGGAAAAGGTGATAATTGAGTGGAAAGGACATTGAAGTGACCTAGGTAAGGTGGGGAGGTGTGGCTGGTCATAGAGTGGGTGTGGGAGTGGTTGTTTGTGTCATAAGGTAAAGCTAAGTCAACACTCTACCTTTGTACTTCACCTACTCTCTTGTGGATAAGGTTTTATCCTTAAAACGTGATTAATCATTAATTAAGGGGTCTTATATGTTAAAATAAAGTTTTGGGTGAAAATCTCGTGTTAAAACAATTAAAAACGGGCCTAAAACGCAAAATTAGTCGAAAACCGGGAGAAAAAGGACTTCCAGCGAGACCTCTCGGTCCTAGGCCGAGGTTCGGTCCCTAATGATGCCAAGCCGGAGGCGAGATGGGCGAACCAGAAGTGTGAAGCGAAGGCGAAGGCTCGGTCAAAGGCTCAGAAGCGAGGGCTCGGTCAAGGCATCAGGATCCGAAATGCTTCGAAGGTTCGGGTTCGGGTGTGTAGGCGAGGTTCGGGCCCGAGAGGACCTTTCGGGTTCGGTTCAGCAGCCTTCGGCTCAGAAGGGTTCGGTCCCTTAAGAGGACTTTCGGCCCCTAAGAGAGGTTTCGGGTCCTAAGAGGACTTTCAGGTCCTAAGAGGAGTTTCGGCTCCTTAAGTCCGTTTTTCGCGTAGACTTCCGTTTTTGGGTTGTTTTCGCCAAATTCGAGGGTCGGGATGCCCCGAGTGATTATAGAAAGTTGAGAGAGATTTTGAGAGAGATTTAGGAGAGATTTCACATACTTGGAGATATTTGGGAGAGATTTGACATGCTTGGAGAGATTTCTCATACAAAGAGATATTTGGGAGAGATTTCACATTCTTGGAGAGATTTGGGAGAGATTTGACATGCTTGGAGAGATTTCTCATACAAAGAGATATTTGGGAGAGATTTCACATTCTTGGAGAGATTTGGGAGAGATTTGACATGCTTGGAGAGATTTCTCATACAAAGAGATATTTGGGAGAGATTTCACATTCTTGCAGAGATTTGGGAGAGATTCTCAATAAGAAGAGATGGAGTGAAAACGATTGAGAGTGGTTTTGTGTGTGACGAATGTGAGTGTCCGGCTTCGCAATGCAAGGTCCGTAAACCCCGTTAAGCCTTGTTTAAGGATCTTGCATACTCCCGATGAGTATGCAACATTGTTTTATCGTTTTGGCTCGCCACGTACCACAGTTTTAGGTTAAGGAGATCTAGATGTACGCATTTTTCGATTTATGATCTCTCATTAGAATAGCGAGTTGTTTAGAAATTACATAACGTAAACTCTAGTACCCACGGGCAAATTGAGTTGACCGGTTTGACTTTTTGACTTTAGTTGACTTTGACTTGACCGAAAATTGACGGTTGTCACAGAGCTGGCCACTATTTCCAATGGGAGGACTGCTTCTGTCCCATAGGTTAGACTAAATGGCGTTTCTCCTACTTGACCTTGCTATGGTGCGATATGACCACATCACCATCGGGAGCTCATCCACCCAGGCGGACTTTGATCTGAGTAATCTTTTCTTTAATCCATTGACTATGGTTTTTTTGATATCTCAGTTTGTCCATTGGCCTGAGGGTGTGCCACTAACGTGAACCAGTGGTGGATTTTCTTGTCTTCGCACCACTCCTTTAAGGGGCTTCCTTCAAATTGTGTGTCATTATCACTTATGAGGATTATGGGGGTGCCAAAATGAGCCAAGATGTTATTAGTCATGAACTTTATCATTTGCTTGCCAGTGACAGTGTCCAACGGTTTTGCCTCTATCCATTTAGTGAAATAATCCACAGCCACTAGCAAAAATTTTACGCCCCCGGCGCTGGTGGGAATGGTCCCACTATGTCGATGCCCCATTGATGGAAGGGCCAAGGGCTGGCAATACTAGTCAATGGAATGGCTAGTTGGTTTTGGAAAGGTGTGAATGCCTGCCATTCTTTGCATTTCTTGGTTAGGGTTGCAGCATCGTTGTACACGCTTGGCCAATATACTCTTTGGCAGAATATTTTGCCTATGAGCGCTCGGGCGCCCTCGGGTGTCGTTGCGTCTCCGGAATGACTTTCTTCCAAGAATGGCTGGCCCTCTATTTTAGAGATACACTTTAGCCATGGGCTTAAATACCCTCTTTGATAGAGTTGGTTGTCCCTTATTGCAAAATGTGACGCCCTGATCTTGACTTTCCTCGCCTTCTCTAGGTCATCCGGGAGCACGCCATGGTGTAAGTAATCGACGTAGGGTTTGGTACATTCTGGAGTAGTAGATATTTTGTTAACCTTTTGGTTATCAATGCTTTCTCCGAGAGTACTTCAACTAGCACTTTCTTTGTTAAGTGATCATAAGAAGTAGAAGCTAGCTTGTTGAGGGCATCCACCCTTGCACTCTTTCCCTGAGAGATTTGTTTTATTGAAAAACTTTTGAATGTGTTGGTTAGGATACGGACTGCATCTAGGTATTTTTTCATCCTTGAGTCATTAGCCGCATATGTTGCATTTATCTGATTTGTGATAAGTAATGAATCACTGAGATCTTCTAGTTGCTTTGCACCTACCTCTTTGGCCAGCCTTAGACCCGCCAGGAGTGCCTCGTATTTTGCCTCGTTTTTAGAGACTTGGGAATCAAATCGTGGCGCATAAGTATTCTCTTCTCTATTGGGGCTTTGGAGGATCAGGCCTGCGCCTGAGCCTTCCTTGCTTGCTGCATCATCGGTGTATAGTTTCCAGAGTTCTTTGTCGGCTTCAGGCTCAAGTGGGTCGACAGAGATTGTCGTCGGAACTCCCTTAATGGTATCTAGGATTTCAACCAGGCAGTCTATGAGGGCTTGGGCCTTGATGCTAGTCCAGGGTGGTAATGGATATAATGTTCGCCTAATTCTATATCCCACTTGGCCAGGCGCCTGGACTTTTTCGGCCTTAGTAGCACTTGCTTTATCGGGTAACTAACTAGAACATCCACCTTGTGGGCATGAAAATACCTCCGTAGCCGTCTAACAGCGTATACCAGGGTGAGGACCAGCTTCTCTAAGGTCGGGTAATTGACCTCTGGCCCTTGTAGAGCCATACTAACAAAACGGCTGGGGACCTGCTTGCCTTCCCTTTCGACCGCTAACACAGAGGAGATATCTTCTTCGGAGGCTGCTAAGTACATCTGTAGTGTCTCCCCTGGTAGCGGGCAGGCGAGAGTCGGTAGTTGGTGTAAGGCATCTTTCAGTTGTTGCAATGTCGCATCTGATTTTTCTGTCTATTTGAGCTGCTTTTTCTCTAGGCACCCTTTGAGTGTTTGGTATAGAGGAAGCGCTTTTTCTGCAGATTTGGAAATGAATCTTCCCAATGCTGTCAACCTACTGTTGATCTCGTCTACACCCTTGAGGTTGTGGGGAGTTTTCGACTTGAGGAACTCCTGGATTTTGGTGGGATTAGGCAGGATCCTTTCCTTGGATATCTGGTACTCGAGGAATTGCCCTTCCTCTACCCCAAAAGTACATTTAGTTGGGTTTAACTTCATATGTGCTTTAGCTAGCATTTGGAAGGTTTCTTCTACATCGTGGAATAATGTTTCTTCATTACGGCTTTTAATTACCATGTCGTCGACATAGAGTTAGGCGTGTTCCTTATACAAGAGTTAGAGATAGTGAGTACCTCAGTGCCGTCATATGAAGGCCCCTTCAACGACAGTTTCCAGAAACTACAATGGGGTACTGGTTCCATAATCGGCAGGATCTATGCCATTAGCACATGGGTTGGGTTTAGATCACCTGTTTGTAGAGAACCATCATCATTTATTTGCTATATCACTCTTAGGATATGTCCGGATGGCGCCAAATATTGTGACATGAACTTTAGGGGATGGGATGTTGTTTGATGGATCGAACCTTGAAGCTTTCCTGAGAACACAACACAGAAGAACCGTTAAAGGACGTCCGGGTGCTCTCCCGGGAAGTCACTTCGACGATCAAGTTAGTTTTCTGAGAGAGATAATTTAGGGTAAAATCAACGAGGGAGAAGATGGATCCCTTCTTGAGATGGAAGAGATCCTTTTAAACCTGTTACTAACAGATCGTAGAGACCTAGACCCTTAAGTGTGAGACGTGGCCTCCTCTAACTAGCATAATTATGTCCACGTTAACCAACTGCCTGGTAACGGTAGTTATGGGTGTCACCTAAGCTTCTTTTCACGTCCTGATTGGTCATGAGTGAATGAGAAGATCACGAAGAATATTCTTTCCTCATGAAGGGAAGCAAACTGCCACCCTGGTGTTGGGTTACTTAGGCCAGGACCGGGCCTTGGCCAAGGTTTTGGTGTGATAGCGTCTCGCTTATGCTCTCCGTTACATTTAAGGTGGTCGTTCATGGTAACGTTAACAATCTCAATAATTGAACCAAAGAATGTCGTTGATATCCTGAGGGGAAGCTGACTTGATCAAGGCTACGCAGGATGAGCTGAATGAATTTGAACTTCATCGTTTGGGGACTCTTGCTCCCAAGCCTCAAGGAAAAACTATCATTCACACGCATAGGGTGTTCAGAAACAAGATGGATGAAGATGGGATCGTCATTAGAAACAAAGCAAGACTTGTTGCCTAAGGATTTTGTCAACTGGAAGGATTAGACCATGGCAAAACATTTGCCCTCCGTTGCTAGACTTGAAGCAATTCGGTTGTTTCTTGCTTTTAATTCATTCAAGAACTTCAAATTCTATCAGATGGATGTTAAGACTGCCATCTAACATGTAAATATTCAAGAAGAAGTCTTCCTAAAGCAACCTCCAAGGTTTGAAAATGAAGATTTTCCCAATCATCTATATCATCTTGATAAAGTTGTATACAGTTACAAGCAGGCACCCAGAGCATGGGATGACACATTGGCGAGCTATCTTTTGGATTGTGGATATAGATGTGGAAAAATTGACAACACCTTGTTCATCAAGTATTTAGGATCTCACATTATTCTTTCTAAAGTGTATGTCGATGATATCATTTTAGGGTCCACTGATGAGAAACTAAGTTATGATTTCATTGAGGTCATGGCTAAGAAATTTGAGATGATCATGATGGGTGAACTAACTTTCTTTTTAGGTTTTTAGGTTAAAAAACTAACTGATGGAATTTTTGTTTGTCAAGCTAAACACATTGTAGACATGGTGAAGAATTTTGGTTTTTCTAATAGCAAACCAGCAAAGACTCCAATGTCCTCATCAGCATCTATTGTAGTTGATCCAACTGGCGCTAATGTGAATTCAACCCTGTAACGAGGAATGATAGGTCCACTGCTCTATCTTACTGCCAGCCGTCCTGACATTATGTTTGCTACCATATTGTGTGCTCGTTATCAAGATAATCCTAAGAAATCTCATCTTCTCGTTGTTAAAAGGATCTTTTGTGACTTAAAGCATACACCAATCTTGGATTATGGTATCCTTGCAACTCTGAGTTCAAGCTAGTGGGATACACTGACTCTGATCAAGGTGGATGTGGCATCGATCGCAAGAGTACTTAAGGAGGGGCTCCAATGTTGGGTGATAGATTGGTGAATTCGTCCAACAAGAAATAGACAGCAGTGGCTTGCTATACCGCTGAAGCTAAATATGTAGTCGTTAGAAGGTGTTGTGCTAAGATTCTATGGATTCAAAATCAGCTCTTAGATTATGGTATAAACTTCTCAAAGACTCGTATCTGTTGTAACAACTCCAATGCCATTCAGATGATATAGAATCCAGTATAGCATTTTGAAAACAAGCACATTGACATTCGTCATTACTTCATCAGGGACATTGTTCAAAAGGGAAAAGTATAGTTGTTCTACATTCCTTCCACTGATCAACCGGTTGAGATTTTCACCAAGGCATTGGACGAGAAGACCCTAAACAAATTGATTGCATGTCTCGGCATGCTTTCAATGACATAACTTTTTCTAACTGGTTTGAAATAACTTTACTTCTACTTGCTTTCTTAAAACAAAAACAAAAAAAAAACAAAAAAAAACAAGTGCTTCTTTTATTATGTTTTTAAGAAATTTACATTGTGTGCTTAATCTTTGCATCTAATGTTTACAAGTACTCTTTTTTCTCTATTCTTTATTTTCATGCCTATATATGGATTATCTGCACATCTTCTTTCCAGGTTTGGAAAGAGTTGGGGCCATTCAAAATGTTCTGAATGCTCTAGTTGTTGAGAAGAATATCGGTATCAAGTCTTCTTCTTGTTGACAATACTCTTTCTCTTCTTCATTCACTGTTAAGGATGCAAGAAGCAACCATTAATACAATGAGTCTTACTTTCATCTATTGATTCATAATCCGATAAAACCTCGATTGCCCTTGTGTTGATCTTGTTAACTCAATGGTTACATGGATTTGAGCTAGTTAACTTGTAGGTTACAAAGACTTACTCTAGTTCTTCTCTTGCTCCTGGTGAACATGAAGCTTGGAATTTATCAGCAACATCTCAACGATTAGTGGCTTCATCATTATTGGTTTGTAGTGAGTTGTAGTGTTTGTTCTTGCTTGTGTCTTCTTTTATAGCCAAAATTGAAGGACATATATCTCGAAAAAAGGAAGTTCATTTATGGTCTTTCAATTCAAAAGATTTGATGAATCGGGTCTTTATTTTGCTTCTAAAAAAGTTGCACAAATATCGCTTTTAGAATATTTCCTTGTTTGACTAAATTTTTTATTTTTATTCTTATATTATTTATTATTTTCTCCTGTACCATTTTAAACGAATTGACGTAGAACTTCAAAGTTCTAGACTGCAACTCAACTCTATGATATAGAAGTTGAACCACTTTTTGTTGATGAGCTGACACCGTTTATGATTCATGCTAATTCCACCTCAGCATTACTAAAACACACCACTCTCTCCTCAAATTCTTCTTGATATAACATTATGATTCACTATGATATACCACACACTGATAAAAGTTTGAAACTCTGTGTCGATGGCTAGTCTATGTATTATAGGCTATCACATGCACCAACCTCATCTTGCCGATAAATTCTTCTTTAAAGCTTTATGATTCGGCGTAATGTACCATACATTTTTGAGAGCTTGAAAAATGTGTGTCGATGGTTAAGATAAAACACATTAACTTATCACACGCACCAATCCATACTCACCATATATTCTTCTTTAGAATTTTATGATTCAGTGTATGAAATTCGATGATGATGAGAATTCGAAAAATTTGTGCCAATGGGTATATCATTGTCTGTGATGTATTACACGCACCTACCTATTCTTTCCCAACAATTCTTCTATTAAAGAATTTAATGATTCACTGTATTAGCCATATACTAATAAAACTTCAACACTCTATGTCGTTAGGTACATTCTATACAGGAATGTATTGTACTCATCATTCCATTCTTGTCCTTTATTTTTCTAATAAAAGTGGTTAATGAGTCAACGTATAAAACCATACGTTGATGAGACCTCACAATTCTATGTCGGTGAATGGTAGTCTAAACCCATACTATCAGGAGACATCACAAACTCACTGGATTACCAGCTGTAACTCTGATACGTTGATCGGGTCCTTCAGTACCATACATGTTGCTAATGTCAAAAAGGGGGAGAGACATTTATCTGATCTAAGGAGATGCTACATTTGATTAAAGAGGAGCTAAATCTAAGGGGGAGCAGATATTCGCTGAGACTCATGATACACTGGTTGTTACGCTGATTGTTTCTACTGTTACTGCTACTACTGAATACCGAAATTAGGGTAGTTATATATTACCTCAGGTGGAGCATTGTTATCTCAGGGGGCGGGCATTTGTTAAAGCTAAAAAATTCTCAAATGATGATCTTGGTGACTTCATTGAAGATTAGTTTTGACATCATCAGATAGGGGGATATTGTAAGGCCACACCTTATGATCTAATTAGTCAAACACTTTATACGTCAGCACCAGCGCCAGCGCCTCAAGACCTTATTAGCTTCAGCGTGAAGTTAATGATCTTATGAAATGTTTGTATATTTGGCAGTTATACAGATATGCATATATGTAACGCCCGTAGATCAAGGCTAGTCAATTTAGAGACGATAAGCGTAAAAAATGACTTTTTGATAGAAGATTATTTAGAATGAATAATCTTAACTAAGTCGTAGTATATGTTACAAGGATTCCGTACATATAAAGAACGCCGAAATCCGAGTTATAAGGAAGAAGTTATGACCTGTCGAAGTTTCGCGACAAAACCGGCACGACACAACGCGATGTAAGTAGTGAATTTACGATAGAGAGATATGTAGCCTTAGCGATCTAAATGAAAGTCGTAAAATACGTTAAATTGAGAGTGTGCATAAAAAGAACGTCTAAATCTGACTTCGTATGAGGAAGTTATGATTTTTCTAAGTTTCAGCTTAGTAGTATGCAGCCCAGAATTCGAATATTAGATTTAGCGGTTTTTAGCCGACAAAACCTAAACGAGAATCGCAAATCTCGTTAATAGTAGCGTAACGATAAAAAGACAGATGAAAACGGACGTCGGATGAAGAAGTTATGAATTTATAACGGAGTTTTCCTGTCCCGGCCTACTAAAAATAATATAATAAAAATAAAGTCAAAGTTAGCCAACGGAGTCTAAATGAGAGTTGTAGAGCATAATCTCACCTACGTGTGGATATAAAGAATGTTGAAAATGGAGCGCGTATGCGAAAGATATGAATTTCTAAAGTTCGGGGCGTGAACCCCAAGGCTGTGTCAGAGCTCACGAGGTGAGCAAATGATGGACGTCTTCTAGGGCAAGTGGCCATGACAAACGCAATGACGTATCGAGCTCACGAGGTGAACCTAGCATTTTTGCCCTATAAATAGAATTCAAGGGGCAGCCGAGTTTGGTTGCTCATCTCTTACTCTCCCACTCCCGATACTCTCTCTAAGCCTTATTTTAGCCCACCCCCCCCCCCCCCCCGAAGCCCCGATATTATCCCGAGACCCGAAGCAAGTACCGAATCCCGAAGATCCCGAGAAGAAAAGAGTTTCCAAGCCGAAGCTCTGTCCGCGAGAAACCCAGTGTGTGAAGATATCCCGGTTTCAGCGAAGAGTTACTACTTGGAGAGCCATAGTGTTGTCCGAGCATCGTCTTATCAAGTGAGTGTATAGTGCCTTTCATAAACACGATTTTAATACAAGTATTGTTTGAATGTATTAAGTATATGTTTTGGGTGAGTGTATAGTCCCTTTCATAAACACGATTTTAATACAAGTATTGTTTGAATGTATTGAGTATATGTTTTGGGTGAGTGTGTAGTCACTTTCTTCTAACACATAAATATGAAGTATTTGCTATGAAATACGTGCTATGTGTTTATCTATTGTTGATTATTTGAGATGGGTGTGGAATGGATGTTTTATATAAGTTTTAAATGAGTTAAATTGTATATGTATTTTATATCTACAAATATGTTGGGTGGAACATGGGTAGACGAAATTGTTGGTGTGTGATGAAGGATGAGTTTGAGGATGAGACGAAAGATAAACCTCAGTAGCTATGGATTTAGTACTGTAAAGATGAACCTCGGTAGCTATGGATTTAGTATTGTAAATATAAACTTCGGTAGCTATGGATTTAGTACTGTATAGATGAACCTTGGTAGCTATGGATTTAGTACCATATAGACGAACGTTGGTATCTATGGATTTAGTACTGTTAGATAGACGATGATAGCTATGGACTTAGTACCTGTTAGATAAACGTTGGTAGCTATGGACTTAGTACCTACACTAGTAGCTATGGATTTAGTATCCAATGAATGAACCATAGCAGCTATGGAATTAGTGCTTTACGAAAGAACCTTGGCAGCTATTGTCTTAGTGCCTAATAAAGAATCCTGGAAACTATTGTCTTAGTGCCTAATACGGAATGAAAGAATAGATGACTCTTAGGGTAGACCCTTAAGAGTAAGGAAGTTAGTGGGGATGGGTAATTAGAATGATCGTTTGATGATTGAATATATATATATATATATATATGTATATATATATATATATATATATATATATATTATGGGTTAAAAACCCTATATGCTCACCAGGCTCCCAAGCCTAAACTACTCAGTTTTCTTTGCATTACAGGTACTGGCACAAGAGTATAAGTTGGTGGACTTGACGAGAGATTTTGGATTATAGATCAGTAGTTATAAATGACTGTTGTAAGGTCTATTTTATATTGTTTATGCTTTTGGTCTATATCAGAACATGACATCCCAAGATTTTGTTATTTAATGAAAATACATTTCTTTACAGAAATGCTTTGATAAATTCCTATCACATTTTGTTTTGGGAACAAATTCTACAACCGTTTTCTGTAAACGATTACTCTGATTTTAAAAGTAAAGCATAAACAAATCGGTCTTTTCTGGCCGTGAATTTGGAGATGTCACAATATAATAGATAGCGGATCCGATATCTTGGTGATAAGGATCAGTTATTATTATAGATTAGATACAATCCCTTGATTGAATGGATTCACAAATAGTTTTGTATATATTCAACATTAGGGTGGAACCCTAATTCATGTCTTCATGGCCATCTTTGTGACCTTCATTCTCTTTGTGGTAATATCCCTTTCTTGGTGAAAGACATCTTTGTGATTATTTGTGTTGTTTATTTTTCTGTTTGATTTTTGCTTATTTAGTTTGTTCTTCGTTAATTATAGGTTAAGTGTATCCGATCGATACAAACTTTCACTCTAAATTTCAGGTTCTTACACGGAAGCCCTTGATTGTTATGTGGGTGCTTGTGGATGGATCCATTATGTACGATGAGCCTAAGGAGGGGGGAACACCAATACGACCACCAGGGGGTTGAAAGTTGGGTGACTATTCCTTTATCGGGGGTTTCGTCCATTGTTGTAATCTCTATGATGGTTAAATCCCTGATGTTGGCGTTTATTATTCCATATGTAGAGCACGGTGGAGGAAGAATTATTATCCAAATGTGGTACCAGACTTAGTCTTGAGTGGTTAGTGCAAGATTCCTCAATCAATCTTAAAGTTGGATCACCAATGTCAAAATCAGGGATAATTGCAAAAGTGAACCAACCTAGTAAGTTATTCGAGTAAATAACATCATTGTGTATGGTTGTAGCCTTTTAGCAATCAAGTAAACAATCGTAAATCAAACTCAAAACCAATAGACCATCCACACAGGTGCAAGTTTAACATCTTGCAAAACAATGCCACATATGATTGTTAGATTAATTTAATATTATAAAAGTGTTAGATTAAGTCCTATTTGGTAATCAATATATCTTAGTGGCATTGCAATAATAATAATAATAATAATAATAATAATAATAATAATAATAATAAAAAGACCCGATGTGGAGGGTCTTAGATGTTAATTGTTAACTCAGAAGACAAGAAACGAAATTGTGAAATCAAATAGAAATAAGCAAAGTTTGTTAGAAAGTTACCATCCAGGCCAACTCTCGGTGAGATTTTCGGCCTAATCTCTGTGAAATCGGGAAGCTTCCTGGGACCGACATTCCTGACTGCTATTTTTTCTAGGACTGTGGGATCCTACTGAGATCCTACCGATATCAATTGCATAGCTAGATGCAAGACCTTTCTTTAGCATCATTAGAAGTAAAATTTTGCTAATCATTCCATAAATACAAATCTTCAACAATTAATCAAGTTTTGTCCATGTTTGATCATGATTGTTAGGGTTGGTGTCGGTAAGTTGATCCAATACATTGAAACACATGTAGTTTATTTCAAAGATCTCACACCAAGAAAAAGTTGTACTCGTCTAAATCTAGCATGATTGGAACGTACGCTTTGATATTCGTTATTCCAAAAGCTTTTTGGGGGTTTCTTTTCTCATTAGGATGATTATCGTGGCTAGGGTTTACGTCGAGTGAGAAAGGTGAGAGTGTCGACAAGCGTACTAAGGTAGTACTCAAGAATACTGAGTTGATTCAGCAGGTTTCGGGTAAACTTCAGACAGCACAAAGTCGGCAGAAGAGCTATGCCGACAAGCGTCGATTAGATCTAGAGTTCCAGGTTGGGGACATGGTGCTTCTAAAGGTGTCACCTTGGAAAGGTGTCATCCGATATAGGAGGAGGGGCAAGTTGGGCCCTAGGTATATCGTTCCATTTAGGGTTTTGGACTGGGTGGGCAGGATTACTTATCGCTTGGATCTACCCGAAGAGCTCAATCAAATCAATAGTACGTTTCATGTCTCTCAAATGCAGAAATGTTTCTTTGATGATTCCGCAGTGGTTCCTTTAGAGGATATCCAAGTGGATGATCGCCTGAATTATATTAAGAGACCGATTTCCATCCTTAACAGGAAAACGAAGGCTCTGCGGAACAAGACGTAGATTCTAGTAAAGGTGTAATGGCAGCAACATAAAGGTTCGGAATGGACGTGGGAGCCTGAGGTCGAGATGAGTGAGCATTATCCGGATTTGTTTGCAATGATGGACTTCGAGGACGAAGTGTGATTCAAGTGGGGGAATTGTAACATTCGCATTTTAGGTACTTCTATTTTACCCTTAAACTTAAAATATGTTGCATTTTGGGTCCTCGGCCAGTACATTAGGCGTACACTAGAAGTACGTCGCGCGTACTAGGTCAAAAGGTTGGTCGCATAGGCATCCACATATGTTGGGCGTACGTGGAGTACGTTTGGTGTACAACCACTAGGACAAACCCTAATTTTTAGGGTTTAAGCCCTATTTAAGCACCTTAAGTTTCTCTTGGACCTTCTTATGACCAACCTCCACCTCTCCAAACCCTGAGAACAAAACCCTAATTGTCATTTGAGTGTTTTGATCTTGGAAGTGACCTTCGAGGGTGTTTTTGGTGATCTTAAAGGAAGAGGAGCTCTTGGAAGTTGCATTCATGTAGTTGAAGCTTGTGGAGCCGAAACCATCACCAACTTAGAAAGCTTTTCGAGGTATAAATCTCTTAACTTGATGGTTCTTTATGATAGATTTATTTTAGGGCTTGATTTTGTGCATTTTAGGGTCCCTTAAGTCATGCTTGGGAGTATGAGCTATCCCAGAAGCTAGGAATGCCATATCTTAGCCTTTCTCATGTTCCTTGTGCATAAAAATGCTATCTTGATGTGTTATATTGGATCGTGCATGAGTTAAGGCTCTTATTATGGATCTTAATGGTAAAAAACGAGTATTGGGTCCCATTAAGTCAATCAAAACTGTAAAGTTGCCAACTTTACGTGTTAAGACCTTAAAATGATATAGATCTGAAGTTTGGACATTAAGAACTTAAGTGATTAAGTCAAAAGTTGAGGATTTTCCCTCTGGCCAATACGGTGGGCGTACATTCTAGTACGCAAGGCGTACTAGGTCAAGCACCTATTTTTTAAGCCAACGCTCGTATGTTGCGCGTACGAGGAGTACGCAAGGTGTACGCTATGAAGTAAGCTTCTATTGTTTTGGGCCTTCTTTTTTGACTTGGACTTCTTTTAGGCTTTGGGCCTTAGCTAGATTTTGGTTTTGTATCTTTTGGGTCGTAGATGGACCTTAGGTTTATGGGTTGGGCCATTTTTAGGCCTTGGGCCACTATAGAGTTGTTGAGCCAAGCTAGTTAGGCCCAGTAAGGAAATATGGTAAAATAGTCTTTTACCCTAGAGGTTAAGGATGATGAGTTGGGACCCCAGTTATGGTTTATGACCTAACTATTAATTAGGGTATTATTTGATGATATATAGTGCGGAGATTTCCCCAGATCAGCAATCTGAGCATTTATATGATTTTCCAAGTAGATTGAGGTGAGTTTTCTCACTAAATTTGGTGTGTCAAAGGCACCAATGTCAGCCCATGATTTATTACGATTAGGGTGCTAGTTGTTTGTGTGACTCTTGCATGTGTGGCATGTAATATGTATACCAGAAGGGGTCTGATGCCAGGCAGGGCCTGATGAGTGTATTGTATGCTGTTTTTCTTAGTGATTCTTGCACGTATTTTATGTGTCTGTATGTATATCGGGTGAGGCCTGACGAGTATGATTGGGCGGGGCCCATTTCATATTATTGACAAATTTGTTCCAGGCAGAGCTCGATCACGGGCGAGGCCCAATAGCTGTCAGGTAAGGCCCATTGTATATATGGCATGTAGTATTTTGGGGAACTCACTAAGATTCGTGCTTACGGTTTTCAACTTATACTTCAGGTACTTCCGGATCGAAAGGGGAAGATCTCAGGGTGATCGTATCGCACACACCATGATTTCTACCTTATTTGACTTGATGTATTGGGATGATTGATTCACATACTTTGATTTTCCTTTATGGCTTTATGAACACATTTGGTTGATGGTTTTATTATTATGAAAACGAAATTTTTGGTTTTAAATTTTGGGACGTTACAGAACATCCCTTTCTTGGTGAAAGACATCTTTGTGATTATTTATGTTCTTTATTTTTCTGTTCGATCTTTGTTTGGTTAGTTTGTTTTTCGTTAATTGTACTTAAAGTGTATCCGATCGATACAAACATTCACTCTAAATTCCAGGTTCTTACACAGAAACCCTTGATTGCTATGTGGGTACTTGTGGATGGATCCACTATGTATGATGAGCGTAAGGAAGGGGAACACCAATACGAATACGACCACAGAGGGGGAGTTTTGAAGGTTGGGTGACTATTCCTTTATCGGGATTTCAGCCATTGTTGCGATCTTCGTGATAGTTAAATCCCCGATGTTGGCGTTTGATATTCCATATGTAAAGCACGGTGGGGGAAGAATTATTATCTCAATATAGTACCAGACTTGGTCTTGAGTGGTTAGTGCAAGATTCCTCAATCAAGCTTAAAGTTGGATAAAGTCAAAACATGGGATAATTGCAAAAGTCAACTAACCTAGTAAGTTATTCATGTAAATAACATCATTTTGTATTGTTGTAGCCTTCTAGCAATCAAGTAAAAGAAATCAAACTCAAAACCATCATAGCAGAGCATCCACATCCACACAGGTACAAGTTTAACACCTTGCAAAAGAATGTCACATATGATTGTTAGATTAATGTAATATTAGAAAAAGTGTTAGATTAAAATAATATTATAAAAACATTTGCAAGTCTTTCAAATATAGAAAGATGAAGCCTATGCGACAATCAAAGTTATCTTAGTGACATTGCAAAAAAAATTGGAAGACCCGATGTGGAGGGTCTTAGAAGTTAATTGTTAACTCAAGAAGACAAGAAACGAAATTGTGAAATCAAATAGAAATAAGCAAAGTTGGTTAGAAAGTTACCATCCAGACCAAATCTCGGCGAGATTCTCGACCTAATCTCGGTGAAATCGGGAAGATTCTTGGGACCAACATTCCCGACCACTGTTTTTTCTAGGTCTATCCGATCCCACTGACGATATCAATTGCATAGCTAGATGTAAGACCTTTCTTGAGCATCATTAGAAGTAAAAATTTTGCTAATCATTCCATAAATACAAAGCTTCAACAACAAATCAAGTTTTGTCCATATTTGATCAATGACTGTTAGGGTTGGTGTCGGTAAGGTGATCCAATACATTGAAGCGCATGCAGTTTGTTTCAAAGATCTCACACCAAGCATCACATTTAAAGTTGTACTCGTCTAAATCTAGCGTGATTGGAACATACGCTTTGATATTCGTTATTCCAAAAGCTTTTTGGGGGTTTCTTTTCTCATCAGGATGATTACCGTGGCTAGGGTTTACGTTGAGTGAGAAAGGTGAGAGTGTCAACGATATGAGAGAGGGGGAATTGGTTACAGACTTATAGGAGAGAGAATATGTAGAACCAATTACAACTCTCCTATCATGAAATTAGACATATTTTCTCGTAATCATATTGATTATCATTCCTAAAAATATATACGATCATTAAATTGTATATGGACCGGACCGATTATACAATAGTTGTGTGTTAAATACAACTATGTTAATAATGCATGCATGCTAAGGTACAATAATTACAACCCGATGCTACAAACATTTTGCCAAACACATTAAGCCAAACCATTACAATTTAATATAACAAAACCACGAGCAGCCAAACACAAACCATTACAACGTAAATAAACCACTTTATGTAATTTCTTTGATATAAAAAATAACAAAAAAACAAATTTTTTTATTTACTATATTTGATAAATAACAAAGTTTATCTCATACTCTGGATCTGTCAACAATTCAATGTAACAAAAGCAAGAACAGCCAAACACAAACCATTACAACTTAAATAAAACACTTTATGTAATTTCTTAGATATAAAAATAATAAATAAACCAAATCCTTTTTATTTATAACAAAATTTTATGTATGACCTCATTGTCTCGTGTATAATTAACAATACAATATATTCTCATTATTCCCAAAACTTTACATTCTAAATCACTATTGAGATGTCTTGTGGTCTAATGGTTTACACTTGTCAAATTCTCAAAACGCAGTCCTAATAACTTGTGAAGTGGAAAGAAATTCCACCTGAAACCATTATACATGTTATTACAACATTATTTTTCTAAAACCAAATCCACATTTTTTTACCACAAATGGAAAGAATTTCTATTCACATGATGCAATTTAAATAAATAAATAAAAAGTACACCACCATACCAACAGTTTTCTACAACTTCACCAGTCCAATAACATCCCACAAACACATAATTTAAAGAACAAAGGAAATGTGCGAGAAGACAGACAGACAGCCAGATAGACAGATACCACCTCACCACCACAAACGTACAACTCCTAATGGACGCTAAAAGTACAACTGCCTACACTGCCCGACCTCCACCTCGGTCGGGCAGTACGGGCACTTAAAAGGCCGCGTACTATTATTCTTCGACAATTTAGTAATCGACTGTCTGCAAAGCACATGCCCACAAGACATCAACATCGGAGGATTATCCTCCCCCGCTTGATCCCTACTCACGGGACACACAAATATCGAGTGAAATTGAAACTCTTGATCCAAATCCACCGGCACTGGCAATTGCTTCATCGTTTGCCACTCCTGCTTCTTCCCCGTCATCACATTCATCAATTTCAACAGCGTCGGTAAACCCTGAACGCCTGCAGCCACTGTCGCGCTGAGCGGACAGTGGTGCGACTCGCCAATTAGGTTACAATACTGTAACGCTAATTCGTCTCCGAGTTTCGCCCAGTGCGATGGCGAGAGAAACTCGGAGTACGGCGAGGATTCGAGCTTCCCCACCCAGAGGAGACATGCCATGAGCTTTTGAATCTCTGGGAGGTGGCGCTCTGCGAACGGCGCGAAGTGCGACCGTGCGTATTTCAACGCGGCGTCGCGCCGTCCGCTCTGGAGAATCTCCATGAACTGGAGCCGGTGGAGCTTCAGTTCGATGTCGGATCCGTTTTTTAGGAGTGTTTCATGATTATTGGTGGCCCAGCATAAAGCGGGAACGAGGTCGCGCGTTTTCATGGAATCAAGGATCTTATACATTTCGAGGAAGTGAGTCTTTCTGTCGGTTAGGGTTTTCTCGTTTGATTCAGTTATGAAACAATCGCCGATTTCGAACAGTCCTTCACGGTATAAATGTGCGGCGATGATTTGGTTGACAGTGTGGAGGTCGAAATCAACATGGCGGTAGGATTTGGAGATGTCGGGGTTGAATTGTTTCTCGAGGAGTTTTGTGTATTTGCTGAAGGCGATGTTGAGGTCTTTTTGTGTGGATTCGAGTTGAGTGAGTGGAGAGATTTGTTTTAGTTTTGATTGGAGTTCATTGAGGATTGATTTGGTGGATGGATTGGTTGATTGGATTTGTGATATCGCATGGTTGATTTCTTGGGTGATTTGTTGGATTGTTTCTTGGGATTTGGAGGTTGAGAGTTTTTGCTTTTTTGTTACACGATCGAATGCGTCTTTGATGGAATTTAGCTCCATGATGTAAATTGTAGTTTAAGAAATGTTATTAAGTACCTGTAACAATATAAAAGTAATAAAATACAAACGGAAGGGTAAAAAGGTAATTTTGGTTTTCTGATGAAAAAAAGAAGAATGAAACTGAATTCCAGGTGCAATCCATGAAACATAGAACTCAGAATTGAATTCCATTCATTTTGGAAGCCAAACATTCCATGGAATGGAATCGCCAATTCCAGTTCCATCAGATTCCACCGGAATCCAAAAAACAGGTTCATGAATAAAATGAAACTATGAACAAAGCATGGTAAATCACAAATAGAAGAGGGAAAGATGTAATTACCTGATGATCTTGATATATATGTTGAAGGGATTTGAGTGTTATAGTCTTGTGTGATATGATTTGTTGTCTGTAAAGCTATTGAGATTAAGATAATTTAAAAGAAGATAACATATATAATATGATGAAAAGCTTATAAGTACAAAAAAAAAGAGCTAGTATTTAACTGCTTTTGAATCTAGAGTGAAAGAATCTACTAAATTCACATCTATTCTAATAGAAAAGTTGATAAATACACATCCAATAATACATCTTATATAGTATTAGTCTTTAGAATCAACATATTCTAGAAAGAAAGAACGAATTAAACAGAAAAAACATTAAATACCAGCATTAGGTTTCAATCTCTAAATCCAAGGTTATATTATATGTCTAATTGTCTATCTTTTTTATAAAATACGAATTCACAAGACATTTAAAAAACAAATCTTCATTTTATTTACAGAAAGTTTATCTTTATTGAGAACAGCAACTTTAATCACCGATGATAATCACCGATAACTAGAAACACTAAATGCAAGTAAATTAACATCGATAAGCAACCAACGATTATCTAATAATTCAGTCAAGCCTTCTGATTTCTAATCGGGTTATCAATTTCTTCATAGATTCAACACTAATTGTACGAAAAAAAAATCAAGAAAGTTCCAGATCGAGACATGGAAGGGAGGAATCGTATTAGGAAAAAAAAAAAATCGAAACAATGATAAACATATTTAGAAAATATACGTAGATAGATGCAGGGAGGCTTAGTATCTTACCAGGGACAAGGGCTCCGATGGAGTTTCTGGACAGGCGATTTGCGTATAAAATTGGGGAAATTTGCGAACTGAAGGCTTTATGATGAAGAGATTTTTGTGAAATTGCTTAAATAGGGCTTTGATTTTTTTTTATCTTTAAAACTTATCCTGGTTTTTTATTAGTTTAACTTTTTAGGCCTTTGTATGTTTCACTACGATAAGAAAGCAATCACTCCCTCCTAGGCAATGTCTTATAAACCCGTGTCGTCGGTCTGATAAATCGGTTAAATCGGTTGGACTGTAAACCATAAAGATAAAATTGGAGTTAAAAATAGATTTTTGTCTAGGTATGAAATGGATTGAACCAATCAGTGTTACCATAAAAATATGTTAGAACCGTTAACACATAACTTTTACAAAAACTCGGTTTAACATAAGTGATCGTGTTCTTATGAAAGATGAAGATGAGAGTGAATTTTGGATACTAATTACTAAGTGATCATGAGCTTGTTGCATAAAACAATTTAGAGTCTCAATATTTGTGATTTGCTTTGATCGTGATGTGTTTGAATTGAAAGTATAGACAATTTTTGTTTGACGTTTGACTTTTTTATCAAGGGACTTGTTGGGACCGGTTTTGACCGATTTATAGTCGTTGAAATCAAAACTAGCTTTTGAGTTGAAGGATAACCCAAACCAACTTGAAAACAATTTTTGAGAGTGTTTCAAGATCGAAACATAGTCCGACTTTGGACCGTCTTAAGACCTTAAAGGATCGGCATGTGCATTAAAATAAGGACTGACATTGAATTGATCGGTCCTAGACCAGACTTGGATTGTTTGGGGTGTGTTTGGCACGAAGCTTTTGGAAGCATTTGGGAGCTTTTAGCTTTTAACTTTTGACAAAACGCTCTAGCTTAAACAAAAAGCTTCGTTTGACAGTACGAGCGTTTAGCTTTTAGTTTTAACAAAACGCTCCGATTCTAAAAGCTACTTCATGTAGCTTTTAACAAAACGCTCCAGAGCTTTTGAAATCAATTTCCATAATTACCCTTAAATATATATATATATATATATATATATATATATATATATATATATATATATATATATATATATATATATATATATATATATATAATCAATTGTCCTTCTATTTAATTTTATATATTTCAAAAGCTTCCAGCTACTTTTGTCAAACATTCATATAACAAATAAAAGTTACAGCTTCCCGTTACCAGCTACCAGCTACCCGCTATCCGCTTCCAGCTAACAGCTACTTTTGCCAAACACACCCTTGTTCCTAGACAATGATTGTTAGGTCCTACTATCCGGTCTTAATCTAAAATTCTTGTTTCAATGTTCAACTCTACCTTGGGATAATATATTTTATTTTTAGAGGTGTTTGACAAAATTAACTGTAATTTTTATTTGTATATGACTTTTCAACAAAAATAACTGAAATTTTTTGAAATATATAAAGTTACATGACATCTTGTGTAAAAACTAAAATTAAAACATAAGTATAAAAGATCTAAACTATAGTTTTAAATATTGATAAATTTTCGATAGCTATATTCCGTTAAAAAAAAATCGAAAGCCATATATATGACAACATATAAAGTCTAATAATAGCATCATAACTATAACTGTTAAATATACAATAACTAAATAAAAATTTTATTTATTATATGTATCTTAAGTTAAAGTTGCTCTTAACTTCCAGCTATTATACAATAGATATAGTTACTGTCACATTAATAAATTATAAATATATAGGAGTACATAATAAAGTACCTAATTAACTAGCCACTTCAATTGGTATGGGTTTTATTATTGGTTTATAGGCTAAAACTTATGTGTGGATTACTCGGTTAGCCATTCAGGTGAGTACTGAGGTGTAAAGAAACACAAATTCGTTATTTGGGTTTCTAAGATAACGTGTGTGTACTTTTATTTGAAGGCTAATTGTGTAAATTTTGTAGGAGCATTTTGGTAAACCTTATTTGAAATAGTTTTTAAAGCATGAGTTTTTTTATTTAAAATAAAATCTAAATGTTCTTATTATCAAACAAAATGTTTGGATCGGAAGCTTTTAGTTTTTAGATTTAAAAAAAAAAATAAAAATAAAAATAAAATAATAATAATAATAATAATAATAATAATAATAATAATAATAATAACCTCCATTTAAGCAAAAAACTTAGTTTGATAATATAGACGTTTAACTTTTAATTTAAACAAAAAACTCCAAATGGTCATTTAAATTTAATTGGTCATACCTGATTCAATCCGAGTCATAGCGTTTGATACAACAATTTTAGCCTCTTAATCGTTCTATCCGTATGACTGAGTCATCTCAAAAGCATCAATGATTGAAATATAGACACATTTGTCCGTTATCTAATCTCATTTTCTCCTTCACTTAATCAAATCGACGCCTCTATTTAACGTCAACCAGTCAAAGCTAACACAACAGAGCTTCCTCTCCTCCCATTGAGTCGACCCTCCATCGACTCCTCTATTCAGGTTTTCCTCAATCCTTGTTTGTGTGTGTCTAATTAAATTTTCAATCTATTTGTTCACCGGTTTCCTCAATCCATGCATCGTAAATAATCAAGGATGAATTATCTCAATCTATTTGTTCATCTGAAGTTTAAATATGTTTGTTCTTCGTTGACATATTATGTTAATTGATTGATATCAGATCATATAAAGTATGATTGAAAGGATATCTGAATTTAATGAATATGTGGCTTTAAATAGGTTAAATACATAGTTAGATGAAGCCTCATATACAAGAGAAATAATAGGATCTAAACTATAAATACAACAAAGATACCTGACTAAGTGTGATTGTAATCACTTAAGGTGACCCAATGGATCTGGGTGATCCATTCTCCTTGATACGCCCCCACAAGATGGAGGATCCGTCGGATACACCAATCTTGGATCGATTTCGAAGAAAATGAGCTCTAGATAAAGGCTTTGTGAGCATATCTGCAAGCTGATCATGAGAGTTGACGTGGAGAACATGTACATGTCCGGCAGTCACTTGTTCACGAACAAAATGGTAGTCTAGAGCAACATGCTTCATGAGTGATTGGCACAGACATACGTGGCTCCTGTATTATCACAATATAACTTGGGAGTTTTTGACAGATATACCCAGTTCATGAAGCAGATTTTTTAACCAAATGAGTTCAGCAGAAGCATTAGCTAATGCTTTATATTCTACTTCAGTGGAGGATCTAGATACTGACTTCTGTCGTGTAGACCGCCAAGAAACAATATTGGAGCCCAAGTAGAGAATATAGGCAGTAGTTGATCGCCCTGCATCATTAATACCACCCCAATCTGAATCTGAGAAGGTCGAGAGAGTGAGAGGAGATTGGCGATTGAGAAAGAGACCAAAGTGAATGGTGCCTTTGAGATACCTTAGAAGACGCTTTAGAGGTTGCCAGTGTGATTGACGAGTTGTGTGCATAAATTGAGATAGTTTATTGATGGCGAAAGAGATATCTGGACGAGTAAAAGCCAAGTATTGAAGGGAACCAACAAGCTTATGATAAGGTGTGGCATCTACAGTTGGTGTGTCGTCATTAAGAGTCAATGGATCAGATGTGTTGAGTGGTGTGGACACATCTTTGGCACCTTCCATGTGAAACTAATTTAGAGCATCTTGTATATGTCGATGGTGGGAGAGAAATAATCCAGAAGGAGTAGGAATAACTTCGACTCCAAGGAAATGATGAAGCATGCCTAGATCTTTAAGGGAAAACTTATTGCTCAAGGCTGTGATAAAATGGGTGAGAAATTTGGAATCACTTCCAGTAAGGACAATATCATCTACGTATACAAGAAAATAACATGTGACATTATGACGGTACCAACAGTTCTAATCATGGTGAAAGCCATGGACACCGAAGAGGATGCTCCTACAAGGAATTATCGAATTGCAAGACCAAGTCTTTTTATGGAAGTGGAGGTGTCATTGCCTTGACTAGATGGTTCGAGAAGACGAAATCGGTGTTCAAAATATTTGTGTGCCCAAAAGAAAACGAGGTCAGATTCGCAGCTTGCACATTCACTAACGGGGCCCTCTCCTGGTGGAATGGCCACGTCAAATCACTAACCCTCCCTGTGGCCAACTCTATGAGTTGGGATGATTTAAATATCATGATGCTGAAAGAATATTGCCCGAGCGGAGAAGTTTAGAAGCTGGAGAAGAACTCTGGAACCTCACGATGACGGGCTCCGATGTAGCAGCCTATACTACCAGGTTTTGTGACTTGGCGGTGCTATGTCTCGGGATGGTTACCCCAGAAAGCAAAAAGGTGAAACGTTATATCTGGGTACTATCCCCCTATATTCAATGAAATGTGGTATCTGCAAACCCATCCACCGATGATGGTGCCAAACGCTTGGCACAAATGCTTGTGGATCATGGAGTCCGCTAGGGGCACTATGACACCCACCCCCAAACAGACAAAACAGGGAGACAATAAAAGGAAATTTTAGAACAAGAAGAAGGGCCAACCGACGCAAGAGCTTGCAAAGAAATAACAAATTGTGGCAGTCCACGCCACCACTGTCCCTGTCACCCCAATACCAACGAAACAATATGTTGGGAGCTTACCCAAATGCTGTGACAACCCAAAATTTATCCCGTCATTTTTAACCACGTCTTCCGTTAAGAAAACCCGCTTTATTGAACTGTCCGCTAACCTTTTGGATTGGTTAATTAATTTGGGACTTTTATAATGACTTAGTAAAGTTTGAAACAAATTAGAAACACCCTCAATAATCCCTTGAAAAGTTTTAGTTTCAACCAAGTCAAAAATATGACCATTTAATCGAGTGCGACCAAAAGCCCCGTTTAACGTCAGTATCGGGTAGATTTCCACCAAGCCACAAACTCAAGCCCCTATATAAAGGAGAGTAAACTTCATTTCCACCCTTTTCACTCTCTCTCTACACTCTCTCTCTACAACTTGCGTTCGATCCAAAAACTCCCATTTCGAGCCCCAAACTAGTAAGTAATCTATCCTAACTTGTTGTGTAGCTTAGTTAACATGTAAATTCGTGTTTAAGACATCAAATTGGGGGAAAATTCATGTGTTTACGGCCCAAGAACACTCTTGGATTGTGAACACCCTTAAGTGGGGTTTTGAAGCCCCAAAACCCCTCTAAATTACCCCTAGGGCTTAGATATGACTTGTAGACTTACACCTTCGAGCTTAGGACACTAAAACCTTGCATTTTGGAGAGTAAACATGAGTTTACGGCCCAAGAACACTCTTGGACCGTAAACCCCTCTTCATGGGCTGTGAACACCTATAAAGGTGTTAGAAATGCCCTCAAACACCCCCTATGGCTTGGAAAAATGTCTAGAATCAACCACAAGTGAGGTAGGGGCTTAAAACATTAAAGAAACCATGGACTTAGGAGTTTATGGCCGTAAACCCCCCTAGGATTGGTCCATGGGCCGTAAACTCCCAAAGAGTGCCCAAATGATGCCATAACTTCTTCATTTGACTTGGAAAAGTGCATAGAACTTTATTCCCTACCACTTAAGACCTAAATACATGAAGAGAATGACCAAGTGAGAGTTTACGGCCATAAAATCCATGTTTACTGCCGTAAACTCCCTAAAATGGTCCATTTGGAGCCTAAACCACTTCCTATGCCCTCAATGTGAACCTAGCCAAACTTTACAAGTGATATAAGACCTTTTAGCATCAAATAGCACACCACCCATGAGTTTACGGCCGTAAACTCATGGGGATATGGTCTTAGGGCCGTAAACTCTATAAAGAGTTTACTCTTGAAGAGTAAACTCCCTATCTAGGCCATACATTCCCTTAGATGTTACCCGGGACACTCCTAGCACTTAACCAAAGTGTTTTCCGTACTTTAGGATGCGTATACGTGTTTAATTAGTATTATATTTACTAATTTTATGTAAACATATGTCGTCATATGTTAATAGGTCACTAAGTGTGTTCAAGTCTTTATTTGACACCGAGCACCCAACCGACACCTTCACCCGATCCACTTACAACAGGTGAGTTCATACCCCTGAATTAACCTTTTAAATATTTTTACATGCTTTTATGGGGGGGGGAATACAAGTTAAAACATGCTAGTTATAATATCAATCATATGTGATTAATAACCCGCATGCACAAGGATTTATTACACTTTCAGCTGTTTTACCAAGTATGATACTGTAAATGGTTTTTTCCAAAGCGTCTTTACCTATTTAAATGTTTTCTCAAAGTATCTCTCGTGTTGTTTGTTTTACTTCTAAACCAGTTATAGCAGTGTTTTAAATAAAGGTTTTCTTTACTTATATTGTGTTATCCAATTTATAAACGTGTTTATGAACGGTTTTCAAAGCTTGTTTTACATAACTATATCAAATCATAAATTCTTATTTTTAAAGGTTTTTATCAAGTTTTCTTCTATACTTCTATACTTCTGTTTCGTTAAATGCATGCCTGTACTTGTATAGTTATATAAATAATGTTTAAAATACTTAGGAAGGCTAGTTCGCCCTATTTCCTTTTCCTCGTTGGGATGTGGTCTAGTGGGTATCGGATATCCGTCCGAAGGTCGTTTAAACATTAATTATATATCATGTATACACGTATATACATAAAGGTTTACATCAGCCAATTCATTTCCTTTGGGTAGCAAGGGCATCCTTCCATTCATCACTCATAGATCAGAGACACTAGTAACTATTATAGGAATAGTTAGGAGGTTCTATTCACTCTTTCTAGTACGAGAACTCCACAGGAGTCAGTTCATACGCGAGTCCTTATCATTTCTCCAGCGCCTCTAATAGCATTCAGAATACGAGATGCATCTTCAAGACACGGATCTCCCCGTCGTCGAGTTGGTAACTAAAGTCTCCTGTAGGGAGAGCAGGCATTATGTGTATAGATCTATACGGGACTGACACTCCCGCACCCTGACTGCTAGCTACAGTCACGGCCTACCAAGCCAAGGGGTGACAAATGTCATAGTTACTCCGACGCTTGCAGGGCGTCAAGTACTCTAGTGTCAATCAGTATGGTTACGAGTATCTCCATGTTTACCTTATAATTCATGGCCTTAAGGTAACGATAATTAACACTGTATTCTTGAAACAACACTCTTAGGACTTTCCCTTTGTTTTAGACCTTGCTAGTTGTATCTTTCATTTGATACTATCTGGGGTCTGTGTTTCTTTGTTTTAGACCTTGCTAGTTGTATCGTCCATTTGATACTGTCTGGGGTCTGTGTTTCTTTGTTTAGACCTTGCTAGCCGTATCGTACATTTGATACCGTCTGGGGTCTGTGTTTCCTTTTGTTAGACTGATCCAGGCGTATCATTCATTCGATACTATCCTGGAGTCTATGATTTCTTTTGCCTTAGTTAGCAGTATTTTCTGCTGAAGCATATGTTATTTTCCCCTAGTATTCTACTAATGATATTCTCCTACTCTCTTTGAAGTCAATTACTGTATTTTGATAATGATAGTGTTTAAGGGAAAAATTACATTTTACAACATAACTCTGTCGAGTCTTGGTAGAAGACTGCTTTTATTTAGAAAATATAAAATTTTCTGGAAAGGACGCTAATACACTGTAGATTATGAACTACTACTTTTCATAAAGTTATTTTGAATAAAATGTTTACTTATACAAACGAAACTAAATACTTATGAACTCACCAACATTTGTAAAAATGTTGATACTCGCTTTCAAAATAACTTGTATTCTCAGGTCAGCAATAGACAGGTACATCCCAGGAGCTTTTGTTGAAGACAATTAGTACCGAGCTACAACTATATTAGTTTCTGTATTACTTTGATGTTTCTATGCAATGTAAACTATGTAAAATTATTACTATTAATGCAATGGTTGTTGTACTTTGATTACTATACTGCATATGTTGTGATACTTGACATGACGTCATCCACCCCAGAACGTTTCCACTGTTCCGGTTTTGGGGTGTGACAGATTGGTATCAGAGCATTGTTTATAGTGAGCTCAGTATATCAATTCATAAATGATATACAACCTATAAATACATAGGGATAAAACACTCCGACCAAGAATTATACTTTAAAATATAACCATATTTTACCAAAGTATAAGAACATCCAGAATCTAAACACTCGAACACAAGTATCACAAGAAGAACAAGAATAAAAGTCTTCGGATGTTGAGCATTACCGTCAAACCTAGGCAGTTATGTAATCGTAAGCTGGAATAAATGTAACATGATCAACTACATTTATTCGAGATGCGATGAACGTGTGCTTGGGAGTGATGGTGGTGTTGCAACGAGTCTGAAACTTACCAACTAGGAATGCTAGAGCCAAACATAAAGTTTAAAATACTATGGGAGTACTTTAGAATACTAAAAGACTCACATTAATCCCAGAATCATATTCATAAGTTAAGAATCAAACAAGAAATTAAAATACCATAGGGGTATTTTAGGATCCATAGATAACCTTGTGTGAAGAACTAAAAAGATCCTTATTGATATACCTACGATTACAGAGGGTGCACTTCCAAGGTTATATATAATAAGGATCCCATAGACTGAGAATGTGTGGTTTCGCTCTACTTCCTTTTCCTCGTTGGGATGTGGATATAGAGTAGTATCACATATTCGAAGGCCTATCGGATCTAAGCTATATATGATTTGTGTATCCTATGTAATTGTAGCAGGACTCGATATGGATCACCCAGTGAAATGTTAATAATCTCTTAGGATTCTTTAGACATTTCCATTCTCGCACGAACCCTGTAGAAAACCCTATCCACTTCAGTACTCGGCAGAAGAGTTGATTCAGACCCCAAAGAGGTTCATTGAGAAGATTTCCAGTTCGGCAATAAATGAACTAGGTCGAGACTATTGAAATCACCCAGTGCTTATATCTTTTTAGGGACATGGTGGGAAATTTGCCTAAACTTCCGAGATTTCTAGTCATCCATCATGAAGTGATGACACCCAGAGTCAGAATCAGAAGTAAGACGAAGTAGAAATTCAATATGTCTATAGGAGAAGAGAACCCTAGGTAACTACCCGAAGGAAACCAACGTCGGTCCCAGTAAAAGATACGAGATAGACAGAGGGAGCCAGTACCTGGAACCCCAGAAGTGTCTTTCCTCGTGTTCGTCACGCTAATACACCCATAAAATAATACAATTTAATGAGTTAGTGATCACACTACTCACGCTATGTGTTAGGTAAATCGCCTTTTCCCGTTGCAAATAATACGATTAGAGCGGATCCCCACACCTCTATTGAGAGTGTTTAGCCATAAGTCTTCATGAGCCTTTCTTCCCGCGGTCTTCATTCTGAACTATTCTCAGATCTTTGCCAAGCCATTGAAGAAGCCAACGAAATGCTGTGGAAAACCGAATTATGGATGAGCTTGACAGACGTACAGCCCAGCTTAAATTGCAAACACACAAGCCGCGTACTACTAATGCTGAGATTAATGACCTCAAGTCATAAAGGGAGGTCATTCGGAGTTCTGCTATAGATGTTCACTCCATCCTTCTTCATCTTATTAAGGCTCATGATCTGATCATCACTATAACTGTCAGGCGTCATCTAGCGAACAAGCTCAGACCGGCATTGGACATTCTTAGCCGTCTTGAGGGTGTTCCGGTGACCGGGGTCCTACCAAAACAAGGGGGAGAGAAAGTTACAACGCAACCTCCTCCTTCTGGATCAAAACCATCTGCTGAACCGAAGGGTAATGTAGCTTCGGTTAGTAACAAAGACAAAAAGAAGAAGAAAATCGGCGAGGACGACACAGAAAATGAAGATGATGTCTATGTCGAGAATCCTGAGAAACCCTTCCAGAAGGTTAAGACTTCTGAAAAAGAAATGGAAGAAAACATCAAGAAATAGCAAGCTGAGCTAGAGTTGAAGCGAAAGGAGGCGAAGCTCCTAGAGAAGAAAAAGTCTATGTTTCCTATGTGGACAAAAGACTTGCTTCAAAGGTGTGCAATTGAGGTGCGACCAGAACAGTGTTGCTGATAAGAAATTATTCACTGATATGCTGAGGTGGTACATACAGTTTAGACAGACTCTTCTCGCCATAATTCCTCGTTTGTTTAAAGTTATAAAGACGGTGAAGCCTGCTCAGAGGAAATAATCTCTCGCCTCATTTGACGCAAAGGGGGAGATTGTTGAGTCTATTAGATTGCGTCATGGGCTCGGTCCTTAGCCCAGTTTTGAATGCCGGTATTGGGCCTGTCCAACCGTGCTTAATTTTGTACTAGGGTTTAGTATATAAGTTGCATGCATGCAAACTTAGTAGTTAGAGCTTTCATTGTTTATTTGCTTGATAGTTTTGTAAACCCTAGCTCACCTCTATACCGGAAGTTCTTCATCGAGCTTTGCTGAGGCGTGACTCAGTTTTGAATCATAAGCATATATTTGATTTTGTTCTGTGTTCATTCTCATATTGTTCTTTAACTGTTTGATTTCTTTTATCATACTTGTGAAAGATCTAATCGATCTAAGAGTTCTGAACTCTACAATATATATATATATATATATATATATATATATATATATATATATAGTAAACTAGTATATCTCTATCCTAAATCTTGTCGCCTCTACGATTATAGAATGTCATGACAATCATTAGAAGCGGAAGAGTCGTCAATAACGAAGAAGGTCGAACACCTCATATCTTCGGGAGCAGCTGTTGTTCAAATCTTGATGAATGATGTTCGAGCAATGATGCAAGAAATGCTCGATCAGCAGTGACGTGAGTTTAGGGAGCTCTTGACTGAAGAACTAGCTAATGCTAGAGGAGGAGCGTTTGTGATCAATGAGCTGGTGGTTTTTGAACAAGTCAACAACGAACCGATTCCTTTTCATCCAGAGATAGTCCATGAAGAAAATGATGACTCAAAAAGTCATCATGGACCGGAGATTCAAAGAGATGATGAACCGAGAGGCTATTGCAAGTATAAGGACTCCACAAAGTGAAAGTTGTCATCATTTAATGGGAGGGAAGATCCCGTAGGAGTAATGGACTAGATCTCGGAAATGGAGATGGAGTTTATAGCATGTGGTTGCACGGGGAAGCTGCAAACCACCTATGATGTGAGACAGTCCAAAGGTTCAACGCTTTGTTGGTGGAACACATGAGGGAAGATTTTGAGCCCCAACAAACCACTACATCTAACATGGGACGAATTCTTGACCCATTTCAAGAGGAAGTTTTGTTCAGCTAAGAAGATGCTGGAATTGGAGAATCAATTCTTGGATTTTTCAAAGGGAAGTATGTCAGTGGACAAGCACACCAATGCTTTCACTGACAAAATGGAGTTTTCCCTGCGACTTGTTCTGGACGAACTGACAAAGATTGACCGGCATGCAAAGGGATTGTCGTGGGAGTACACTTGTAACATCCCAATTCCCAGGTATGAAATTTTTTATTCAAAGACAAATTTCCCTTGGAACTCATCGAGTTGATGGCCTCAACTCGATGGGTTGAAGGCTTTTGGGCCGCGCATCTTTTTGGACCAACTCGACAAGTTGGAGAGGAAAACTCGACGAGTTAGCGGCTGAATGAGAAACCCTAAATTTTTGGGTTTGCACCCTTTATAACCTCATTAAGTCCTTGAGGTTGATCTTTTATCAGCCTCCAAACCCTAATATCGACCTTGTGAACCCTAATCTTTATCCCATCTCATATTCTGAGTTAGTGTAGCATTTTGGAGCAAAAGAAGGAAGAGTTTGAGATAATGAGGCAAGGATTTAGCAAGCAAAGCCCTTATCTTCAGTTTGACACTCTTTTGGACCATTGTAAGCATTCAAGATCTGATTTTTATCTATCTATGAAGCTAGATATTGAGTTTAGTCCCTTTTTCTCCTTATTCTTAGATGTTGCTATGGATAGGCTTCATAAAGTTTGTAACTTTATGAATCTCCAGGTCAAGGTGACTTTAGAGTGGGTTAGATATGGTCCTTTGCCAAGTTTTGATGCCATACATGGAGTTTAAGTCATATTTCCCCTTTTTGACTCATTTTTGGTTCAAGACATGCATTGGGCATGCATGTCTATAAAGCACCCACCTTTGGGATGTTTTTGAGGCTATAATCTCTTCTGGAAAAGTTGGGTTCTAGATCTCAAGGATTTTGTGCTTAGTGGTTAAGCTTTTGAGTTTTCAAGCATGGTAGAAGGGTTTTTGAGCATTTGGAGTAGTCCTAAAGGATAAAGTTGGAAACTTTATCCTTTTAGACACATTTGGAATTTAGATATGAGCCTTAGAGTCTCTGGAATCGAAGAATAATATGTATATGTTAAGTTGGGGAAAACTCGTCGAGTTGTCCAGCCAACTGGGTGAGTTGGCTAGGGTTTTCCCCGACTTTCTGAGTTCTATAGAACTTGAAGAGTCCAAGAGGTGCACTCGACGAGTTGGGTCAACATGGATTGTTGACCATGACCGTTGACTTTGACTTTGACCATGGTTGACCAAGTTGGACTTTTGAGGGTATTTTGGGTATTTCGGGATTTTGATGTGTCTTGGTCATTATGGTTGTCAACATTGATCCAGGAGTTGATATTTGGAGTTAAACCTTATCAGTTTTGCACTACTAGTGAGGTGAGTTGTCCTCACTGTACTTGCGGGTCGAAGGCTCCAATGTTGGCCCATTGGATTGATATCCTATTATGTATGCTATTGTATTGTTATGATCTGTTAGATTGTTATCCTAATAGATATGATGTTGCTATGCTTAGTGATCTGTAGATCTGTATGACTGGATGTAGACTATTATATGATTATTTGTTATATGTGCACATGATTTATTGGTAGTTGTGGCTTCACTGCTTTGTGCGTAAGCCAACAGGCTGAGGCATTCCAACCCGATTGTCGAGGGCCTAAGGTATTCCATCCCGAGGATGATTGGACCAATAGTACGTTGGCATTCCAACCAGATGGTTGAGGGCCTGGGGTATTCCATCCCAAGGATGATTGGACCCATAGTATATTGGCATTCGAACCCGATGGTTGAGTGGCTTGGGGTATTCCTGTTAGATTAGGCATCAAAGCCCATAACTATAATTGGTATGTACTTAACCTGAGAGTAGCATGGTCCATTTGTGTTGCATATCACCAAGACAGTTTGATAGGATTGACTTTTGAGAAGAGGTTAATTAGGATTTCTTAATATATTATAAGTTCTAATATGTTAATACCAAATAATATGAATTAATTAGTATTGATCAAGAATTAATTTGGAATTAATATTGTGATCAAAAGAGATTAATTAAATATACAGGGATTGATTTGGTTAATCATTCATTCTTATGGTGTGGGCCAATGATCCATGATTCTTTAGGTTGGGCTAAACCCATGTGACAACCCATGGATGATCCATGGAGGTTTAAACCCATGGAGCATAAGGAATATGGAAGGTCATGCACATTAGGGTTTACATGGTGTAACCCTAATATTGCCACACTATATAAGAAGCCCCTTAGCATCCAAAATTGGCTACTACACACACTAGTGGTCTTGGAGATCATTGAGCCAATTTTGGTGTTAGGATACTCTCTGAAAAGTCTCCTTTATTCTAGGTGTGTTGTGATTCCATTTGAGGTGCAATACTTGGGGCACTAAATTCTTAAAATCCAAACTCAAGAAGTTCTACAAGCTATGACAAAGAGGTAATTCTATAATTCTCTTTTATGTTGATTATGTCATTTGTATGCTAGTTAGGATGATGCTTTGGAAAAACAAAGTTTGCATGTATATTAGAGAAAACGTAGATCCAAAGCATCTAGGGTTGCATGTACACTATAGGAGTGTTAGAATGCTCAAAACCCTTCATTGGTATCAGAGCCTAGGATTGTTTTCCACTATACTTGATGTTTTATTGGTTTTTAAAGTAAAAAATCGAATTTTCTGCATTCTGGACAGTGAACTCGCTGAGTCCACTGGGGGACTCACTGAGTCCACTCAGAAAAGTCCAACTCGACGAGTCCAGTTCATGTACTCTCCAAGGTTGTAGAACTCGCTACTCGGTACCTACTCGGCCGACTGGGGAGTAGCGAGTACTCGGGGAGTACTCAGATTCGGTAATTCATGTAGAAATATTTTTAAGAAAATTATATATGTCAAAATCACAAGTTAAAATCATAATTTGATTTAAATATATAACAAAGTTAGATACATGTGAATACATAAAAATTGAAATACACATAATTGTCTCATATGTGTGTGTTAAATAATAAATCATTAAGTGTATTATACATATTAATCTTGAAATTCTTGATTTTTTTTCTTTTTTTATGACAATTTTGACCCTTTGACTGAGTTTGGACGATTTTGACCGAGTTGGCCGAGTTTGATTGAGTAAGCCCGAGTAAGACCGAGTAATACCGAGTAGGCCCGAGTTAGAGAGATGTTGACCGATTTTGACCGAGTTTGACCGATTTTTTTACCAAGTTTGACTTAATCCGAGTTTTTTTGCCGAGTTCAAATTACTCGCCTCGATGGAGGCCCGATTCCGAGTAATCGGTCGAGTACTCGGCCGAGTAGGCCGAGTTTTGCAACACTGATACTCGCCGAGTTGGTGCTCCAGTGGGCAGATTTTCGAGTTTTTTTTTGGCCTGTTTTGGATTAAAATCATTACTACAAAATGTTTTAGTTCATTAATCTGATTTTGTTGATATGGTAATGATGATTCTCATCCAAATAAAAGATAATTGTCAAAGTTTCATGATTTTATTAGTTTATATGATTACGCTAATTTTTTGAAATTTGTTTGATATGAATTATCTTAATTTATGCGTTTAGTTATATCATAGGCAAATTGTTTGATTTTGTTAGTTGGAATTTTTGATCTGATTGTTTTTGGTGATATCTATAACTTGTCCTCAAGTTATGGAAAATGAAAGGTCTCATTTTTAAATGTCATCTTAAATGGTTATAAGTCTTTTATAACTTGTCCTCAAGTTATGGAACTTGAAGAGTCTTTTACATAAATGCTTTATGAACTCCATAACTTGTCCTCAAGTTATGGAATGTTAAAAGTCTTTTCATAAAACATATATTAAACTCATAAGTTATGGAAACCAAAAGTTTTTGAATAGTTCAAAACTTGTCCTCAAGTTTTGGAATTTGTAAATGCAAAGTCTCACTTTGAAACGTTTAGTTCCAAACCCTATAATTTTAAAAGTTTAAAATTCAACCCTTATACTATTACAATATTATAGGACACACACACACACATATATATATATATATATATATATATATATATATATATATATATATGTATGTATGTATAAGAGTAAAGTCAGTCTTACCATTAGTAGGCCTCATTCACGAAGCCGGTATATAGGGGGGAGGTGTATAAGGTTACTACTTATAAAATGGCAGTCTAATGGGTGTCCACTCTCACCTACCGCTTCATTGACTGGTGGAGGGTCATTAGCCGAACGGGTTTGACAAGACATTTAATTTCTCATTAAAACTATAATGAAATACTAAGTAACTAAACACTTATAAATTCACAATTTGAGTTGCTTAGGAAAATGTGAATTTGATGCTAAACCATGAAATTGCACTTTGCACTTTGTTAAGTCGTTAGTGGAGCGTGTGTGGTTAACCGACACACTAATCTGGGACTGACAGTGCGTGGCAAAGGGTTGCTTGATGTTAATCATAGATCAATGGAGCGTGTGTGGTTAACTGGCACATTGATTAGGTGGTTGTAACATTGAGTTTACCAAACTAATTTGCATGGTTATTCACACCTTGTTTGTGATCCTCGGTATCCCAGTCACAAACTTGAAGGACACAATCGAGATTTAAACATGTCATTGAAAAGTTCAATGAATCTCAAAGGATCTAGGAGTTTCAATTCACTTAAAACCTAAAATTATTTTTCGTCTTTTGTGGTGAAAATTGGTAAATCGTCATCTACCTACCTTCAAATATTTTGCATTCGAATTACGGCATCCCTCTTCCGAATTGTAGAATATTGTGTTGGGTCCTAGCCTTAATATTTCATGTTGGGTGTTATATTAAGGACGAAAATCAACTAACTTGAATTTCTCCCATTGTATATGTCTAGTTCAGACAGCTATGGTCTTTCCAAATCTCTTGGAATAAACTTTCCTCTTGAAGATGATGTTCCATAATATCATGTTTCACTTCATCCACCTCCTCCAGTTATTCTCCCTAACCTACAAGTTCAAAGACTTGAAAAGTTCAAGGTCGCTCAAGCCTTACTTGCAATGAAACATCAATATGGAAGACATGTGTGTACTCATGTCTTGGAGATGAAGTCACATATTGAAAGGCTGAGAATTTTGGGTGTCATGTTCCCAAGGAAGTTGGCTATTGACTGGGTTTTTCAGTTACTTCCCGAGTCATATAGTGAGTTTGTCAAAGGCTACTATGTGACGGATCACGACATGACCCTTATTGATCTTACTTATTTGCTAATTGTTGCTGAATCGGCAATGATTCGGCGCAATGGTCAAGCAAATTTGATTGAAAGATTTACCTCTCAAGCTGACATGGGTACTGACATGGATATCCCATAAATGATTCCTTCTCCTAAAGGAAAGGAATTGGCCATGATCAAAAGTTTCTATCGTAAGGGAAAGGCCAAATTATAGATTGTTCTATATGTCACTCCCAATAAGCTTGTTTTCTATATTGCCAAGGAAAGAGACATTGGAATCGAAGCTGCCCTGACTACCCAAGAACTTTAATCAGATTGTATGATTATGCTTCAGGTAAGTCCACTATCTAACTCTATTAAGTTCTTAATTGTTGATTCTTAATACATGATGTGTCAATGTTGTATTTTGATGTTTTGTAGGATCAAGCAAAATGAAGGAAGCTTAAAGGAAGAGTATGTTGCATCTGGTCGCGAAGATGGATTTCAATCACATGGTTTGATGATCGGATTTTTGAGCTGCTGCTTAAGAGTTACGATAGATTGCTTAGAAATTTGTAATAAAATAGTTTTCATTTGTAGTTACATTGTAAGGAAAAATTTTTCCGCATTTTATAAATAAATAAAATTTTGTTTTTATTTTGTATATCTCCTTGCAATGACATTTGTGAAAATTGATGTTTGTATGTTTCTATGTTAGCAATTTGAATTTGATTCTTTCGTTTGTGGTAGTGTCAAAATTTGCCAAATAAGGAAAGATTCTCATCACCCAAGTTTCGGTTGGATAGAAACTTGGAATCATGCAACTTGTAGTGTGTGATGAATGAGAACCTTCATCTTTGGTAAATTAAAACTAATTCCTTGTTCACATGTATATGTGAGTCAAGTGAAGGACTAGGGGATCGGGTACACTGGGTGTGCGTTGGTCAGGTCCACTTCAAAGAACGATAAGACTATTCGTCATGATTTACTGAATTTTGGTAAATATGATTATGCTTACAAGTTTAAGTATAATTCTGAACATTGGCAAAGTTTCAATATATGGCAGAACGAATAAGAAGAATCAAATTAGGCAGAAAGATAAAAGTTTCTCCAATCTGAAAAAATGAGAGTGTGCCTTAGTATCGTGTTTTATGATAATCTTAATGATTATGGAAAACCATATCACAATTGATCCTCTAAGGATATCTTAGTGCATTTGTATGTCTAAGAAGAGAAATCGTGAATTGCTGGAATGTTTAAATCAAAAAGGTGAATCATACTTCTTTCCAAATTGAGTCTTAGAGTCATACTCCAAGATTGTGCCTTGAGTGACATAATATTAAGGAAGGTTTAAAACACTCATCAAATGTAGAGTAAAATGTTTCTTACTCTTGTATATTTGAAATTGGTAAGTTGTGATGTCTTAGTAAGGATAAATACCAACTAAGACCGATTATGTGAAGTGTTTATCTTGATAAGAATCCGCACTAACTCTTGGATATTTGTTTGTCAAGGAATAGTTCATGACAAGAGAATTTTATATGTTAAGAGGTCAGTGGGAGTCTTAAAGATCTTGACATGTTTCAAGAACTAATCAAGAATAAACCTATTGTTAATCACTATCATACGACTTGAGGTTTGTAACCTATGGTGTTGACATATGAGTTCTCAATTGTTTGCATAACAACTTGGAAGCAATGGTAGGCCCTTGTGCTGCCAAGTGGCAATAAATTAAGATTGAACAAGTTCAATCCATATGAGTTTGGATTTGTCACTAACTATGTCTTGTGATTATGGTTATGACGAATTCACATGGATAAGAACACATACACCATAAAATATAAGTGTCATAAGGTTTCTCTCCGATTCATGAAAATGATTGTGAGGAAATGCTTTCACTAAGTAGATTTTAAGGAGATAGCAATTGTGATATTTTCATTCTCAAATTCGATTATGATTACGGCATCCCTCTTCATAGTTCGAATTGTGAGAAATGGCCAAGGTCTAAACATTTGAGACTTATTGTTGTAAGTTCTAAAATTGTTTAGAGACACATGTGAGCTATCTAAGGAAAGGTGTACGAGTTTAAGAAGCCTAGATAAGGTCTTATCGAAGCATCTTGTATCATAAATTTGAACTTTGGAGTGAAAGTCAATAAGTATTGATTTCTAGAAGTCCAACTGATTTCTGGGTACATGTCAAAGCTAGTGGGAGCATAAGTGTTATTCTAGTAAGATAATAATTATTATGCTAGTGGAAGCATAATTATTATAAGTGTTACGAGTTAGCAATGTTAACTATAGAAAAAAAAAAGTTTCAATTTGCAAAGATGCAGAGTTTGAAAAGTTGTTTTGTTATAATTAAGGGAGATAATTTTATACTTCATTTCAATTCTAAAAGCTTAGATTGAGATTTTTTAATCAAATTTAGTCAAATATGTATGAATGTTATGTTGGAATGGTTCAACATAAGGAAATTCTATATATGGAAATGTTAATTGTGTTCTCAAATTCGATTATGATTACGACATCCCTCTTCATAGTTCGAATTGTGAGAACATGACAAATACAAATATTATAGCAAAAGACTGATCCAATATCGTGTCTTTATGTTAGACATTATGAATCGTGTCTCATATGCTTCGGGTATAGGATTGATTGCATATGCTATAATATTCTTGTGTTCTAATTTTCCAAATGTCTAGGGCATTAAGAGGAAAAAAAGGAATAGAACCATATATGACTAAAGTGGTTAAACAACTGTTACGGACAATCTAAGGTTCGCAAATGATTGGTCGCTTAAGGATAGTTGGAAGTATAATAATGGATGGAACATATTGACACTATTATGAATAGACATGATTCTATTAATAATGAGTTGTCGTATGAAAGGATATTGAATGTTTCTATAGTTAGAGATTAAGAATATATGAGAAAGTTAGAAACTTTTATGCAAGAAGGATGTTCAAAGGAATGTACTTTGAATTTGAGACTTCGCTTCCTTGGAACTGTTTTGTTATCAATCTCAAGTGGAAAGTTTTGTAATATCGTTGGTCAAGTCTCTATGACTTTTGGTACCTAGACATTACAAAAGAATCATTGCATGATAGTTTAGAATCTAACACTTTCTAGTAGTGACAAGAATTTGGAATTCATACACTTGCAATAAGGATTTGGAATTGTGAAATGAGCATCATTGAAATGTTGTCAATTGATCTATTTCACAAAGTAATGACCATAGACAAACATAGTGTGCATGATTGGAGCATGGGACAACTAATTTTTTAATTCAAGTATTAAGTTGAGTATTCGAAACATTATAAAATGAATAATGAGTAATCAATATGGGAATCAAAAGTTTTGGGGCCATATAGGATTAGTATTATTCTTGTGTTTCACTTTGCAGGTTTTGACTTCCCGAATAACTATGTTATTCAAACCATCCACAGTTGATCATACTTTGGAAGTAGGTATTGAGGTAAGACTGTCATGAATGGGTTTTTAGAGGTGTTTTAGACATATCACAAGTTTGCTACAGAGTTCATGAGTGCTCGTGGAATAAGATTCAAATATTGGATTCAACCCATGCTCATCTGAATCACTTCATGGATTTTATCACGAGTGATTGTGAGACGATAATATCTTATATTCTTGAAACCAAGACGTGTGAGTTGTAGTTGCAAGTCGGTTGTACATTAACATACGTAAACACACTAGTAACTTGGTGTTATAAAACATATCATTGTGTGTCGTTTTATGAGTAAGTACAAGTGAGCATTTGGGTCGAAGTTATCCGTTCATTTTACCCCATGTGGATAAAAGCGATATATGTGGGCCCCTCGATGATTTAGTGATAACAAACCTAAGTGCTTGGCCAAGCCTATAATGATTTGATTTGTTCAATCAGTCGGTCGTTATAAATCAGAAATCAGGAAACAACAGATGGATAGAGAGAATGATTATAATCCATGTCTCAATCCATACGATATCTAGAATGTAGGAATATATGATCCCTTATCTAATGGACGCATCATTGACTAGGTCAGAGTTTGACAGCGGCTTTTAAGAGCTACGATTGCTAGTCGGGTTGTGGAGTCGTATTAGCAATAATAGTTATTAGACTTATCCAAGTGCGAGACTGTTGGATTAGGTGTCTAAGCCCATAATTATAATTGGTATGTACTTGACCCGAGAATAACATGGTCCATTTGGGCTGCATATCACCACGACAGTTTGATAGGATGGACTTTTGAGAAGAGGTTATTTGTGATTTGTTAATATATTATAAGTTCTAATATATTAATATGAAATCATATGATTTAATTAGTATTGATCAAGAATTAATTTGGAATTAATTTTGTGATCAAAAGAGACTAATTAAATATATGGGGATTGATTTGGTAATTCACTCATTCTTATGGTGTGGGCTAATGATCCATGATTCTTTAGGTTAGGCGAAACCCATGTGACAACCCATGGATGATCCATGGAGGTTTAAACCCATGGAGCATAAGGAATATGGAAGGTCATGCACATTAGGGTTTACATAGTGTAACCCTAATATTGCCACACTATATAAGAAGCCCCTTAGCATCCAAAATTGGCTATTACACACACTAGTGGTCTTGGAGATCATTGAGCCAATTTTGGTGTTAGGATACTCTTTGAAAAGTCTCCTTTGTTCTAGGTGTGTTGTGATTTCATCTGAGGTGCAACACTTGGGGCACTAAGTTCTTAAGGGCCAAACTCAAGAAGTTCTACAAGCTACAACAAAGAGATAATTCTATAATTCTCTTTTATGTTGATTATGTCATTTGTATGCTAGTTAGGATGATGCTTTGGAACAACAAAGTTTGCATGTATATTAGAGAAAACATAGATCCAAAGCATCCAAGGTTGCATGTATACCATAGGAGTGTTAGAATGCTTAAAACCCTTCAGTGGTATCAGAGCCTAGGATTGTTTTCCACTATACTTGATGTTTTATTGGTTTTCAAAGCAAAAAATCGAATTTTCTGCATTCTGGACAGTGAACTCGCTGAGTCCACTTAGAAAAAGTCCAACTCGATGAGTCCAGTTCATGTACTCGCCGAGTTGGTGCTCTAGTGGGCAGATTTTCGAGTTTTTTTTGGCATGTTTTGGATTAGAATCATTACCACAAAATGTTCCAGTGGGCAGTTGTCTGTGCTGCAAAGTCTGTGGAGGGTATGATGAATAAGAGAGCTACCGACAGGACTGAGGTCGGTGAAAAGAGGAAGGCAACAACAATAGTAGCAAGAAAAATAAGAAGTTTTCGAAGTCAAGCAACAAGTATGGAAGTAGCCATGAAGGGAGTGGTATGACTAATGCAAGAAGAAGCATTTCGACGATTGTGTCGTCTACTTCAAGTGTAAGAAGCCCGATCATATTTCTACGATTGCCCAGTCAAAGGAAAAGTTTGCTTTAATTATGGAGAGGATGGGCACATGAAGGCAGAGTGCCCAAAGTTTGAGAAACCTATCCTAAGGATCATGTCACCAAAGCCCAAGGGTCGAAGTTATCAGATGACCTTCAATGAGGCAAATGAAGAGACCGATGTTGCTTCGAGTGCATTTACGCTTATTTTACTCTGATGATTTGGCATACTGTATTTTGGTTGATATTGAGACACTTGATGAATGGAATTAATGGTTTTTAAAACAAAAATTTTTTATCACTATTTTTGGGTTGTTACAGAGTGCAAGCAAGAGTCATCTTTACTATATGCATAGGGAAATATGGGTTTTTAGTCATATCTCAACTTAGGGTCTTAGATCTGGAAGTTGGAAACTTTATCCATTAACATACGGTTAAGGATCAGATATGGGAATTTGAGGTTTTGACTTAATGGATTAACCTTTTATTACATGTTTAGGTGGTTGTTGAGCCAACCTTTACATTTCATGTGAGCTGTGGTGTTTATCTATCCGACTGAGGTGAGTTTTCTCACTATACTATGTTAGACACGGGGTGTCATTGTATGTTTGTTGTCTGTGTGACTCTTGCATACGCATTATATGTTTGCTGGATGGGGTCCGTCACTAAAGGTGGGGCCCATTACACTGGACGATGTCCATTACTCAACGTGGGGTCTATTATACTAGACATGGTCCATTACTCAGGACAGGGCCCATTATACTGGACGAGGTCCATTACTCAGGGCAGGGCCAATACTTGTATTGTATGTGGTATATTGGGGAACTCACTAAACTTTGTGAGGTGAGATTGTTGTTGTAATGAGCGCGTTTGATTACATCAAAATTTATCTTTTCAAGAAACGCATAGTTAAAAAGTATGTAATTTTCTCCATATTTTGTTGTTTACAATTATTATATATTTGCAATCATCACTCATATGGATTCTTTTCAGGAGATCATAATTTCATCCGAGACTAGAAAAGTAGGAGTCTAGGAGTACGATGGTGTCAAAATTTCTTACAATAAGTACATAAAAATAAAATAAAATCCAAGATTTATATTTAAAAAGTTTTTTTATATGACGGTTTTGTTGAATGTGTTAGATAAATACTACCAAACACAATATGAATGAGATGTGTAACAAATGTTTCTTGTTAGAGTATTGGTATAAACCCAAATCATAACAATTTTGTTTTTATAATCGTTTTTGTATAACTATTCATCAATTTTAGCCATCAATCTTATCAAACAAATACATTTTATTTAGCACAAAACAAAACAGAAAGGGTAAAATGGTAGTTTTCAACAGTAAACACAACTAATAAGATGCGTAATTAAACAACATGACTTCATACAGTCACAAGCGCTACCAAACCCTGACTCAGTTTGAGCTGATTCAATCAGCAACTATCAAATAATCTCCATAAGCACTCAAATGCGACTTGAACACTCATATAACAAATAAAAGTTTATCTAATCAATTCCTAGAATTGCCCTTAAAAACATATTTATATTTTTCTTAACAATTGTCATTTTATGTAATTTACACATTTCAAAAACTTTCTATTACTTTTGTCAAATTCTTATATAATAAATAAAATCTAGAGGTTTACCGACTAATTTTGTCAAACACACTACAAACTCTCAAAGACAACTCAAACACCCTTTCTCGTGTAATCCACAATTTTATACATAATAAATCAATTTTTTAATAAACATTGACAAATTACAATTGACAAAATGATTATAAAACATTACAATTTTAGGCCACTAGCCATTCCCCAATATTCTATACAACAATATCATTTTGGAAGTATTTTGAAAAATAAATCAAAACAAGAGCACAAATGTATAATATCTTGCACGTAAATGGAAATACTTTCATAAACATCCAAGAAAGACCTTTTGTTTTAATGGAAGAAATCAAAGAAAAATTGATACTTTGATAAAATTCAACGGTCAGGATGACTTCCTGACAACTGCTGGTCCAGCTAATCTAGAAGCAGAAGGCAACACCTTCGTCGTCTTCCGCCTTCAATTTTTATTTATTACCGCTTCAATGTCCATCACATCTCCGTACTCCTCCTCTTCAATGGCGACACCGCCTTCTTTGCCGTATTTCAATCCTTATCATCGTTTCCGTTACTCCACTTTCTCGCGCACACATACACGCACTTGAGGTGTAACGAAACGCATTTGCTGCTTCTAAAGCTCACAATAATGTGAATTCGGTCCAAACTTATACCATTTTTAGGGTTTAGGTTTCCAGTTTCTAAATTTTGAGTTTAAAAACGGAATATTTGGTTAGGATATAGTCGATTTTGGAATTTGAATACTTCAGCGTGCAGTTCCTATTTGTTAGGGTTTTTTCGGAGGTTTATTGGTGTGAATTATTGAAAAATTTGGGGTTTTGTGATTGTTGAACAAATGTTTTGATTAAATATGCCAAGTATCAGAGCTCCAGCGACTAAGAAAGCTACAACTCTCACTGTAAGTATATTTGATCATTGAAATTGGAGTTTCTGATTCTATGTTAATTGTAGCTTATACAGAGCTGTTGTTTATAGGTTGCTGTAAAGTGTAGGCCATTAACGGAGAAAGAGCGAGGTCGTGATATAGTACGAGTGAACAACAATAAGGTGTCTCTTTACTCTTCTCTTAGAGAATATTCTTCAGTAGAAGCTTTACATTTTGTTGATCGTGTTTCTTGAATTATGTTGTAATGCTTTCTTCTCAGGAGGTGGTTATTTTGGATCCTGATTTGTCAAAGGACTACCTAGATAGGATACAGAATCGAACAAAAGAGAGAAGATATGCTTTTGATCATGCATTTCCCCCAGACTCTACAAATTCGGTATGTGGTGGATAGTTTATATAGGTTACTTGTTATAAGATTAAGCATCAGAAGTGGTTTGGAGATTACTATTTCTGATATTTTGATAAACTTGTAACAGTATAAACTTGAAAATATCATATTCTCAAGTTTCTATCACCTTGTCAATAGTGTAAACTGTAAAGAACATGTTCTGAAGTTTTACTATTTTTGGAGTTGGAATGAAAAAAAATATAAGTTAAGATGAAGCTCCACAACATTCACATGATACAACTTCCATTTCTTGTTCATGTTCATAGATTTAGTTGCTTGAAGTTGTTAGCACTAAAACATGTTATTTCCTACTTTCTATTGGCTTCAAGATATTTTATTCAATGTATGTGTCTTCAATTTGTTATGAAAATGGGTATAATTTAAAAGTTGTGCTATATGCAGGATGTGTATGAGAGAAGTATATCTTCCACAATCTCTGGAGTAGTTCATGGCCTAAATGCCACTGTGTTTGCATATGGTTCAACTGGAAGGTAAAATAAATAAATTTGAGTATTATCTTATGTGAAATTGTATGAATAAGTTAATGAAATGAAAAAAAAATCCTACTCTATACAATGTGTAACATTTTTTTTAATATATTCTCTTATAATTCCAGTGGGAAAACATATACAATGGTAGGAACTGAAGGTGATCCAGGCCTAATGGTTCTCAGTCTACATACAATATTCAATTTTATAAAAAATGATAAGAGTTCTGATGAATTTGAAGTTACTTGTTCCTACCTTGAAGTCTACAATGAGGTAATATTAAATATTAGATTATTAATAACATGTTATTATGTTAATCTCTTACCAAAACTATATTCTAATTTTATTTATTTTTAATAAAAATGAAAAACAGGTAATCTATGATCTTCTTGAAAAATCATCTGGTCATTTGGAACTCAGAGAGGATCCAGAACAAGGGATAATTGTAGCTGGCCTTAGATGCATCAAGGTTAAATATCTTTTTCTTGGCTTACTTTATTTTCCCAATTTATATAAATTAAAATATATTAATTAATAGGGTTAATCTCATAAAAGACCTTATATTTTGTGTTCTTTTTCGGATTAAACCTCAACTTTATTTTTTGCCTGAAAAAGACCTTGCATTTTTTATTTTTTCCGAGAAAACCCCTCTAACCTTCTATCTGCTTCCAAACAGGCCCTCAACTTTTTAGTTTTTACCCAAAAGACCCTCGCATTTTACAATTATTTTGGAAAAAAAAACGACTTAAAGGGCCAGATCGGGAAAAATGGAAAAAAATACAAGGTAGGCAAAAAATAAATTTGAGGTTTAATCCGGAAAAAGCACAAAATAGAAGGTCTTTTTATGAGATTAACCCTAATTAATATTAATATTTAATAAATATAAGAGTAAATTACACGAATAGTCCCTATGGTTGGGGGTAGTTTACAAGTTTGGTCCCTAACTTATGTTTTTAACTCGGAAGGTCTTTACAGTTTGTTTTTGTGCGCGTTTGGTCTCTATCTTACCTAAAAATACTATTTTGCCCTTGATTTTTTTTAAATTTATTTAAATAAACACATCCCCAACCCCACTTCCACCTCACCTTATCTTACCTTATCTACCCCATCTTATTTAAACAAATTAAAAAATCAAGGGCAAAATAGTCTTTTTAGGTAACACAGGGACCAATCGCGTAACAAAAACAAACTGTAAAGACCTTCCGAGTTGAAAAAATAAGTTAGGGACCAAACATGTAAAATACCCCCAACCATAGGGACCATTCGTGTAATTTACTCTAAATATAAATATTTTCCTTTTGTTTTAGGTCAACTCAGCTGACAGGATTCTTGAGCTTTTAAATATGGGAAACAGTAGGCGAAAAACAGACAGCACAGATGCTAATGAAACATCATCACGGTGAGTTATACTCCTAATTATTCATAATGTATTTTCATGTTTTCTGTTTGTAATTACTAAAATACCCTTTTTGTTTTTCTGAAATAGGTCACATGCAGTTTTGGAAATAACTGTGCTTAGAAAGCAGAAAAAGAAATATCGTAGTCAAGTCATACGTGGTAAACTTGCACTTGTGGATCTTGCTGGAAGGTATAATAAAATAAATATGATTCTATTTCTTCCCAAAATTTTATATAAAAAAAAATGTTTTACTCCTAAAAATATATATAAAAAAATTGCAGTGAGCGAGCTTCTGAAACAAACAGTGGTGGACAAAAACTAAGAGATGGTGCGAATATAAACCGATCGCTTCTTGCTTTAGCAAATTGTATAAATGCTTTGGGAAAACAACAGAAAAAAGGTCTTGCATATGTCCCTTATCGCAACAGGTATGAAATTTCAAAATTTCAAACTTATTAGGGTTAATCTCATAAAAGACCTTATATTTTGTGTGTGTGTTTCTAGATTAAGCCTCAAACTTTATTTTTTTTCATGAAAAAGACCTTGGACATTTTCATTTTTTTCAATTTGGCCCTTTGTCATTTTTTTTTTTTCAGAAAAAACTTGTAAAATGTGAGGGTGTTTTTTGGAAACAACTAAAAAAGTTGAGGTTTTTTCAGAAACATCTAAAAAGTTGAGGGTTTTTTCTGAAACTACTAAAAACTTTGAGGGTTTTTTCTGAAACAACTAAAAGAGTTGAGGGTTTTTTTGGGAACAACTAAAAAAATTGAGGGTTTTTTCTGAAACTACTAAAAACTTTGAGGGTTTTTTTCTGAAACAACTAAAATAGTTGAGGGTTTTTTTGGAAACAACTAAAAAATTGAGGGTTTTTTCTGAAACTACTAAAAACTTTGAGGGTTTTTTTTCTGAAACAACTAAAAGAGTTGAGGGTTTTTTGGAAACAACTAAAAAAGTAGAGGGTTTTTTCTGAAACTACTAAAAACTTTGAGGGTTTTTTCTGAAACAACTAAAAGAGTTGAGGGTTTTTAGGGGTTAATTTAATAAAAGACCTTATATTTTGTGTTTTTTTTGGATTAAGCCACAACTTTATTCTTTTCATGAAAAAGAAGTTGCATTTTTTCATTTTTTCTGATCTGCCCCTTTTAGTCATTTTTCTCTAAAAAAAGTTGTAAAATGTGAAGGTTTTTTTCAGGAAAAACTAAAAAAGTTGAGGATTTATTTGGAAACATTTAGAAGTTTGAGGGTTTTTTTTTCGGAAAAAAGAGAAAGTCGAGGGTTTTTTCGGAAAAAATATAAGGTCTTTTTTCATGAAAGAAAAATAAAGATGAGGTTTGATCCGGAAAAAACACAAAATATAAGGTCTTATTAAATTAACCCTTTTTTCAGAAACAATTAGAAGGTCGAGGGTTTTTTTCGGAAAAAAAAAACAAAGTTGAGGGTTTTTTTCGGAAAAATTGAAAAAATACAAGGTTTTTTTTCAAGAAAAAAAGAAAGTTGAGGTTTAATCCGGAAAAACCACAAAATATAAGGTCTTTTATGAGACTAACCCAATTTATCATAACTCTATAAAGTATTAATTCATTTGTGTTTATTGTCTTCTCTCTTTTTTTTTTTTTAGCAAATTGACACGGATTCTTAAAGTTGGATTAAGTGGAAATTCACAAACAGTCATGATTGCAACTATATCACCTGCAGATAATCAATATCATCACACCATTAATACTCTAAAATATGCTGATCGAGCTAAAGAAATTAAAACTCATATTCAGGTAAATTATACATACATTTGATTAAATATAATACAATATAAAAATAAATGATTTTATTTATTATATTCTTTTTCTTCAGAAAAATATCGGCACGGTTGATACACATGTATCGGATTATCAGCGTATGATTGACAGTCTTCAGGTAAGCTATTTTGATAAATTTTAAAGTAAGTTACAGAAATGGTCCCTGTGGTTCAGTTTGTTGCAGAAATGGTCCCTATCACTAACACCGTTAAAAATGGCTGTTAATTCATTGTAAAATGACAAGTTTTACCCCATAGATTATAAACACAACAAAAAGGGCAAAATGGTCATTAAATTTAATGCCTGATTTTAACAAACTTGCAACAAATTGAAAACCACAACGATTGGCCATGACGCTATGTAATGAAATGCAAAGTTGGACTAAAGTTGTAATTTCCACTATACCACAGGGACCGTTTCTGTAATATATTATAAGTTTAGTAATTTTTTTTTTCACAGAATGAAGTTAGTCAGTTGAAGACACAATTAGCTGAAAAGGAATCACAGTTAAGCACAAAACCTACTGAAAGACACGTGGATGATGAATTATCATGGCTGAATATATTAAGCCAAGAAACAAGTGAAAATGTCCAAGAACGAATAAATTTACAAAAAGCTTTGTTTGAATTAGAAGAAACCAATCTCAGAAATCGAACTGAATTACAACATCTTGATGATGGAATCGCAAAACAACAGGTATTATTATTATTAATTATTATCATTAAAATTTATTAAAAATAATTAAATTGGAATTTTTTTTTTGTTTTGCAGGCGATTGAAAATGATGGAACAGTTGTGCGGGCCTTAATGTTAAGGCGACAACTTGTTCTTGATAATATCCGTGACAATGATGAGACCGGTGTTATTTACCAAAAGGTTGACTTTGACTTTTGAGTTTTGTGTTTTGACTTTTGAATTTTGACTTTTGGGTAATGAGTTTGAAATGTTGTGTAGGAAATTGAAGCGAATGAGAAAAGGCGATGTGAATTACAGGAGATGATTGATGAAGCGATTAGTAACAATGCGAATAAAACCTACTTGCGTATTCTCAGCCAATATCGACTTTTGGTAAAAAATTTTTTAGTGAAAGTTACATTTTTGGTCCTTGTTTAAGGTTTTTATAATGTTTTTGGTCCCTTTTCCAAGTAAAATCACTATATATTTAGGACCAAAATTGCAAGAGACAACCTTTTGGGACCAAGTTTGCAAAAAAATGGCTATACTTAGGGACCAAAAATGTAGTTTACTCTAAAATTTACAGTAAAATATAAATGTAATATATAGTTTACATTTTTGGTCCTTGTTCCAAGTAAAATGAATATATATTTGGGACCAAATTTGCATGAGAAAACCTTTTGGGACCAAATATATGTAAAACAGCTATTCTCAGGGACCAAAATGTAATTTACTCTAAAATTTAAAATAAAATATAAATGTAGTATATACTTTAGTGAAATTTACATTTTTGGTTCTTATGTGAGGTTTTTTGTACCGTTTTTTGTCCTTATTCCAAGTAAAATCACAATATAGTTGACCAAAATTGCATGAGAACCTTTTGGGATCAAATTTGCAAAAAACAGCTATATTGAGGGACCAAAAATGTAATTCACTCTAAAAAATTAAAATAAGAATACAAGAGTCTTTGTTAGCTAAATTGTGCCATGTCATTGTAGGGGATGACTAATACGGAGCTTCAATACGAAATGGCAATGAGGGATCAAGTGATTCACAATCAAAGGGAAACACAAAGAAACCTATGGAATCTAGTGATGGGATTAGGGTTAGACGAGAAGCAAATGCTTAAGCTGGCTGCTAAGCAAGGGATAACTATCGAAGACTGGGCCACTGTCCCATCTTCATCACAACAGAAGATGGGACAGGAAAGATCCACTGGGCCCAGGCCTGGGCCTAGTGGATACAGAGATATGCCTCATACGTATTGCAGAGAGGAGTACCATTCTTCGTATTACTTTACATCGAATGGGTCTCCTTCTGCATATATGAGGCTAAGTAGTAGGAGTAGTGAGAATTGGGTTGGTCATAGACGGTCCTCGTTTGGTGAAGATGGGGACCACGGTTCGAACCGTGGTCCGTGTGGGTGCAACCGGTTGACCGACTGTAAGCATATGGTTATGCAACCGAATGTCTTGAATGTATCCGAGATTGGCCCTTCGTAGTTGATGTGTATAAATAGGACACATTCGATTCTTTTTTTGTAACTAACTTCAATTCAATGTGCTTCATAGATAGTATGGAATATGTGTTTGAAATTTGGAAATATGGATATAAAAGCACCATTTTGGAAAACCAACATCTAAAATCAGATTTATTCAATCAAACTACAATCATTTTTTTTTTCTCAAGTCGTCCCCCGTGAAGAAAAGACAAGTTACCTGATTAGTTGTTAAACTAACTACAAAGCAACTTTTGGTTTTCAAAGATAGATTTGAGGTCTCGCTACTTTCCAAAGTTTCATGAATCACATTTTAAGACCATACATACAAAAAATTGTTTCGATCTTTAATGGCATGCTAATTTACATAAGTCATCACATGACTATGTGAAGCAACTAGAGTTGAAAATAGGAGTTGCTACCGAATAATTTGTTAGACTATATGTGTTTGTATATTAACCCATTTAGGCGCGTTCAACATGAAGTTTTTAGCAGGTTTTATTAGCCTTTTGGTGGGTAATCCTTGAAGATCTTGTTATAATGATGATTATGAAGTTGTTGGACTGTTAGAACTTGTTTTTTTTCTGCTCATGCTAGAAATACGATGTGTTTGAACAGGGTGACTGATAAAACGAGCTAGAAATTCGAGCTCTAAGTGATTCATTTTTTTATTGAAAAGCGAATCTATTAAACTTGAACAACCGTTGAAAAGTAATCATAATGTGGGCGGATTTGGTAAAGTAGATGCAGAAATAGTATTTCAAGATCCATTACATGTACAAGACCTTTTGTTCTTCTTAGCACTAGCACCTGAGGCTGCATTAATCAATGATACACGACAGAAGGAATTGTTTTATTTCCAAACTTTACATTCAACAAGCGTAGCTTTTAACCTCTATACGAAATGCCGATATGTATAGAAAAAACGTGGTTCGAGTAGCATCTACTAGGTGACGTTTCGTTTAAATCCTCAAACCACACAAATATGAGCAGTGCATATTATGCGACATGTATGAGTTATGCACGCGTTGCGTTGTTCGAAATATCGGCTAGGAAGGCGTCACACAATGTGAACAGTGAGATTTCTTTGCAAGAATCACAAACTACCAAAAGCACATCATATGGAAAATAACAAAAATAACAATAAAATTCTGCAAGAATCTCAAACTACCAAAAGCATATCATATGGAAAATAACAAAAATAACAATAAAATTTTAAACACACCAAACTAAAAATAGACCAAACAAATAAAAACAAGTCTTTAATGAAACCAATAAGTAAATACTCTAAACCAAATGAGACCATTCCATGACGACACCAAAAACTTGATGTGTTAGATCTAATCTTAAAGTTATAACCGACTACATGTGAGACTTGTGTATTACACGAGTTGATTAAAAACAAAGTTAAATATCAATGTGTAAACATTAAACATTTTTTAAAGTAAAATTTTGAAATAAATACAAACTAAATAATGAATAAGTAAGTGATTCAACCTATAATAATAAAAAACTATTGACATATTTTAAATAATTATATTGAATATCAAGATGTAAACATTAAACATTTTTAAAGTAAACTTTCATAATAAATACAAAGACTATTAGTTCATATACTATAATCCATTTCTAAGTCTACTTCAACTTATTCGATATTAGTTTGTTCACTTGAATCAAGTGGCTACTTAGTAATTGGGACTAGAGATGACAAAATCCTACGGTTAGGTTATTGAAGTTGTTAACTTTAATATGTACGAGTGCATTAGATAACCAAAGATGTGCATCAAACTGATTAATATGACCATAAGGATCATTTGACCTAATAAAATCTTTCATGATACAAGCTTAATAGTAACTATTATATAGTTAATTGCATGATCATTATGTTAATTGTCTTAATAATTATAATGTTAGTGAATTAGACCAAGTTAAGTTAACTGGCTAGTATAGTAATCGATAAATATCACTAATATCCATTGCATTCTATTGGAATCCATCATAAGCGAAAGACATAAGCGAATCTATGTAAAAGCATCTTCATCTTATTTGTGTCTAAATATAATCTGTAGTTTTGTTTTCGTTTCTAGTTTAATTGAATTTAAACAAATCCCCCTTTTTACTTCACTGTTATTAGTCTAATTTACATGTGAATAATCTGATCTAATTCTACCCGTTCCGTTGTGTTCGAAACCCTTTCTTACCATAACTATACTATTACACTATTAGTACACTGCATATTGCGTGACAGTTTGGTTGAGATAAATTAGGATTTATAAATTTAAACTTGATAATTTTTATAGTATATAAATCACACATTAAGTTTTTGTCGTCGTTGCCTGGAAACAATTGCATTTAGTTCAGATTATTTATTTGTTAGTTGAACTTTATATATTGTTAATATTTAGTTTTTATGTTTATTTTAAGATGGATATGCCTGATATTATTCTCGAGCATGAGTTGCAGGAACTAAAGTTAATTAATTCAAAAAAAGATTTGGAGGACCTAGAAAGATTACTAGAAGAAAAGGATTTTGGTGCTGAATGTGACATCCCCAAAATCACGGCCAGAAAAGACCGGTTTGTTTATGCTTTATAAAAATCAGAGTACTTCATTTTATAAAAATGTTGCGGAATTTGTTCCCAGAAAAACATGGTAAATACGTTATTAAAACATTTTCGAAGAAACGTATTTATTTCATTTTAAAACGTTTGGGATGTCATCGTTAATACAGAAACATAAGCATAAACAGAACTTACAATTATTTACACTAGTGATCTACATCTCTTTCTCTGTGTAATGTGACTTCATATCAACACCTGTGATATAAATAAACTGAGTGGGTCAGGTTGGGAAACCTGGTGAGTACATAGGGTTTTCAACCCACAATAATATAATTATTATGTTCAATCATCAAACAGTTAACCCAATTACCCATCCCCATTATCTTCTTTATTCTTTAAGGGTCTCCCCTAAGAATCAACTATTTCTCGTTCATTCATTCCTAAGGATCATCCTAAGGAAACAACATGAAGTTCATTGTTGCCAATGACACTTTGGTCAAGCGCAGCTGCTAATTTTGTCACTTAGGCGCAGCTGCCAGAATTGTGACATTTTCTATGAGGTGCTTCTGCCGGTATTGACCTTTAAACGCTACTGTCATGGTCATAAGGCTCCCATTAGGCGCAGCTGCCGATACTATCCTTAGAGCGCAACTGCTAGGACGTTTACCGTAGATCTAAAACATCTACGGGTTGTGGCGCAGCTGCCAGTGCTCATCTATAGGGTACTAGGTCCACTGCTGCCAATGTATACCTATAGGGCAGTAGGTCCATGCTACTAATGTTCCTCTATTTCAGCTTTTATCCCTCATCATTCATCTACCCATGTTTTACCCAACATATTATGTAGATATAAAATACTTTACACAGTTTACATCATTTAAAACATATATAAAAATCTTTCACCAGCATAGACAGCAAGTATTCAGACAATATGCGCACATAGCACGTAATTAATAATAAAATACTTCATATCTATGTGTAAGATGAAAGGGACCATGCACTCACCTGAGTAGGTGGTGACTCAACACTCGAACAACGCTTCGATACTCTCAAAACGATATTCCTTCGATAAAACCTAGTATCGATACCACTAGGGTTTAGTTTAACGATAACCGCGACAAATTAATTAGTCCGAGTATTATTAAGCGTTAATAATACTCGATATAACTCATAATAATAGCCCAAATAATTATTTTAAGGACCTAATAACATTCCTATAATTATTTGAAAGCTATATTAAAAATTGCGTAAGCGTAGCATACTTACAGCGAATTTTATCGAAAACCGGAATTTAATTGGAGCAGCGTTTCGAAACCGAAAAACTCCTTTTTCTCGGGACTCCGGGAGCCTCGGGGCTTCCCTCGGGGGCTAAGGGGCTTAACTAGGGCTTAGGGGGCTCCAAAAGGGTTAGAGAGAGAAAGAAACTAGAGAGAGAAGTGGAAATTGTGTGAAAAATGTGAAGGCCCTCGCCCCTTTTTATACCCTGCGAGGCCTCGGACTACGCTGGGCGTAATCCTTGGCTACGCGGGGCGTAACTTCGGATGGGGCTGCCACATCGAATCTAGCTGTCTCGCAATCGGAAGGGATACGACCGAAGGGTACGCTGGGCGTAACGAACTCGGACGCGGGGCGTAAGGCGAGGCTTCGTGGCATGATCCGAAGCGAGATCTGAATCATCATCCGACGGCCCACAACGTGCCACGTCATCAATCCTCATCAGCCTTCGCAAATTCGATTATAAACTTTAAAAATTCGTAACTTTCGCGTACGAGTTCCGTTTTCGACGTTTATATCCACGCGAAGGTGGGAACGTACTCTACAACTTTCGTTTAGACTTCGTTGGCTAATTTTGGCTCGATTTTAATTTTTATATTATCAACGGGCCGGGACACGATTGGTCCGTTAAATCCTCATAACTTCTTCTTCCGACATCCGTTTTCACCCATATTTTTCTCGTTACGCTACTCTCAACGAGACCTTCGATTCTCGTTTAGGTCGTGTCAGCTAAAAACCGCTCGATCTAATATTCGAATTTCGGGCTGTACACTGCTAGTCCGAAACTTCGAAAAATCATAACTTCTTCATACGAAGTCAGATTTGGGCGTTCTTTTTATCGATGTTCTTAGTTTAACATATTCTACGACTTCTGTTTAGGTTGCTAAGGCTAAATCTCGCTCTATCATAAATTTACTATTTACGCTTCCCGGTGCCGTGCCGGTTTTGCCGTAAAACTTCGACGGGCCATAACTTCTTCGTTATAACTCAGATTTCGGCGTTCTTTATATGTACGGAAACCTCGTGACATATACTACAACTTGGTTAAGATTATTTATTATAAATAATCTTTTGTCGAAAAGGTGTTTTCGACTCCTATTGCCTCTATTTTGACTAGCCCGGATCTACGGGCGTTACACTGAAAATGACCTTCAATTACTCGAAAGACTAATGGAAGAAGAACTAGAAAGATGAAGAGTTGAAATCTAGGAAACGTGACACGATCTTTTACTGTCGTGATGCACACCCTTGTTCCAACATCGGTTATTCCGATGTTTGGGATGAAAGGTTCGTCTCTAGATAAAGTTTGGATGTCGATCTGTTTATGATCAATGTCCAACCAGCTGTACTTTTAGTCGAGATTTTGGAAAGCATTAAATTCAAGTTCGTATGGTCAATTTTATAAAGAAAGAATTAAATTTTATGGATTGGCTCAAAAGGAATATTGAATGTAGCGGAAGGATTGACAACACCAATATTAAGAGTTTATTAAGTTGGGAGTCTAACTTATGACTCACACAAAAGTAGCGCTTATTGGGAGGCAACTCGACATTTAAAAATTAGTTTTCATTATCTTTTCATTCTTAATTTTTAATTTTTGTTTAGTTTTGAATAAAATTTCTTTTGATGATTGTAACGTCCCAAAAATTTACTAGAGATTTTTCATTTGGAACCAGATTAACCGACTAAAACCTTTAACTTAAAAACAATAAGTGACAATCATTTGTTTGAAACCATAGTGTTATCAGAGTTGAATTATAGGACAACATAAATCATTATCTTCAATGCGTGTGTATAGCCCCGCCGAGCTCTTCTCACGAACAACTTGTAAAACATTTTATCCAAAACTATAAGCATAAGGTTAAGTGAGCTCCCCAATATACCACATATTCCATCATATATACAACGCATCCACACAAAGTTTTCGTCTCCAGCTTCGACCTGCTAACCTTCCTATCAACATTCATATAACATACAAAACAATCACATATGAAATAATGGGTCTACTCCAACCCTAAGTGAATGCTATGAGCTAAATCATAGTCTTATTGTAACACCATGTTTATTAAATAAATAAATAAACAAATTAATGAATGAATAATAGCCCTAAAATAAATAATTATATAACAAATAAATAATTATATAACAAGGTGTTGGTTTCGAGGAGTTAACTAGTATAATTAAGAAGTTGGATGGGGGGGGGGGGTCAAAATGTAATTTCCAGATTAGTTTGTAAAGAATTTTGAAGGTTGAGGGTTGTTTAGTAAATTATGGGCTTATTATGAGAAGATTTTTAGAAGCTGGGGGCTGAATGGTAAATATTGGATTAAAGTTGAAAATATTTTATGGAGTCATCTGTGAACACTATTACAAACAGTATGGGATCTCCCCAAGGTGATGAACTAGGTCTTATAAAACCTTTGTCCAATATTTTCTGGAGTTGTATCATTAATTCTTTCATCTCTGTAGGCGCTAAACGACATGATGTTTTTGGAATTTGCGTTATACCATGCAATAATTCGATTCTAAATTCTACATGCCTCTCTGGTGGTAATCCTGGTAATTCATCCGGAAATACTTTAGGAAAGTCACCCACCATAGATATATCAATTATTGCCTTATTTTCCTTCTTTGCGTCGATCACATATGCCAAGAATGATGTACATCCCTTGGTTAGGCATTTTCTAGCCTTCATCATCATGACGAATCCAGACCTTACTCTACTCTTATCTTTTTACACCACGGAAGGTTCTCTTCCAAGGGGATTGATGCACACCATCTTCCCTCCGCATAAGATGTCCGCAAGGTTTTTACCCAACCAATCCATGCCCACAATTATGTCGAATTCGTATAAATCGAAAGGAAATAACGTTTCATGAATTTTGTTTCTGTTTAAGTTAATGGTTACGTTCTCTAACCTATTGTTAACAATTACATTCCTACCGCTGGCTACTTCTATTATAATATGGGAACTTGGCCTACGTGGTGATAATTTAAGCTTTCTACCAAATTCGTGCGATATAAAGGAGTGATATGCTCCTGAATCTAATAAAATCTTGGAAGGAACTTAATTTACCAGGAATGTACCTGAAGCAACATCAATCTCCTCCTTAGCTTCGTTAAGGGTCATTTGGTAGCTTCTACCCTTGGGCTTTGTTGGCAGGATCTTCGAGGTTGGCTTTTCAGTATTTGGGTACTCTGCTTTCATGTGCCATTCTTCCCCGCAAGTGAAGCAAACTTTTCCTTTCACCGGGCAGTTTGTAGAGCTATGTTTCGACTTCTTGCGTTTGTAGTAGATGACATAATCGCCTAAATGATTTTTCTTGCATTGGTCGCACCACTTCCCTTCTTGGTTGCTCCTAGATTTATTACTTGACTTTGAAAACTTGTTGTTGTTGTTGTTGTTGTTTCCTAAGAATCCATCAGCTTTCCTTTTCTCACCGACTTCAGCTTTGTCGGTAGTCCTCTTCTTAATCATGTTCTCAACAGACCATGCATCCTAGATAGCTGCCTCAAAAGTCGGTGTCTGCTTAACCGGCATAGAGTACTCCCATGGTAGTCCCTGGGAGTATCTATCAATCTTGGCCAGTTCATCGGGGACCACGCGCAGTTCGAATTTCATTTTGTTAGTGAAAGCATCGGTGTACTCTTCAACCGTCATGCTTACCTTTTTCAATGTTAGGAGTTGATTCTCCAACTCCAACAAGTCTTCAACAAAGCAAAATTTACACTTAAAGTGGGTTAATAAATCTTCCCATACCAGTTGCAACGAATTGTTAGGAATTAGCATTTTTCCCAACATGTTCCACCAACGGATCACTACACCTTTGAATTGTCTTACATCGTAGGTGGTTTGCAACTTGCAGATGCAATTGCATGTGAAGAAATCTAGTTCCATTTCCAAAATTTAGTCCATGACTCCATCTGGATCCTCTTTCCCACTAAAGGATGACGACTTGCAAGTAATGAAGCCCTTATACTTGCATTATCCTCTAGGTTCATCATTCCTTCAAAACTCTGATTCTTCTGGTCCTTGATGACTCTTTGATTCATTGTTTCCTTCCTTGGCCATTGTTGCATGAGTAGAAACCGGTCCATTTTTGACTTGTTCAGCGACTATCGGTTCGTTGATCACTGGCGCTCCGCCTCTAGCATTTACCAGTTCTAGAGTTAAGAGATTCGTTAACTTAAGTCACTGCTGCTCTAGCAGGGTTTGCATCATTGCTCGAGCTTCTTCTATGGTGAACTGACCAGATCTGACTTCGACGTTCTGAGGTGCTGGACCTCCTTCGCTATTGACTACTCTACCGCCCATTGTGATCATCATGTCGTTCTATACACGTAGAAAATGAGTATTTTAGAATAACAATATTTTTACTTACTATATATATTTAGCACATAATGACAGTTAAGGCAGTTAGCAATTAAGGCGTCTTCCTATAGCTTGCTAGTGCTTGTTTCTATAGTAATTTAGGCATCTATCCTAAAGCATTCTATCACACAAATCCCCATTCATACTTAGCTTTTAAGTTTAAGTCTATAAATCAAGCAAAATTCCTATTTCAGTTAAACTGATGCTCTGATACCAACTGTAACATCCCCTTAATTTCAGAACCGATTAAAACTTTTTCTTTATGCTTTAAGTTGTTGTGTTGCCGAAAAACCCATTTTAAAACAACTGAGATAACATACATTATTTCATCTTTGTTAAAATACCATGGATATCAACATTAATATCCAAACATAGGGTACAACATAAAATAAAAAGGTCCTGAAATATATTACATGCTCATCTCTTATTTCACTTGGCATCCTAACTAGTTTCCAGCATCCTTCGTTCAGCTACTTGTGATGCATATAAATTGAGTGGGCCCGGTTTGGGAAACCTAGATGCATAGGGTTTTCAAGCACATAATAATTTTAATGATAATAAATCATAATAACATCCTTGCAAATAAACATTATATGTGTATAGACTCTGCTGTAAGACACCTACCTTGCCCAATCGATTCTTACAAATCCTAGTTCGACGATCATTTGGAAGAATCACCTTACTTGATGAATCGTCTGAGCAACTATTTGACTACACAACTAAGGGAGTCCTTGGCCAGTGTAAGTCATATTAAGGCAATCAATGTATAAAGTATTTGATAAATACGATATCCCATTTTATCTACTTCTGTGGGTTATAAATCCACAATAGAAACATAATTCACTAGACCGCCTAGAATAGTCAAGTAGGTCATCTACTATGGTCGATGATCCATATATACTTGCTAGTTTTATGATATGGACCCACCATTTCTGTCCATCCAAAAAGAGGAGGACTACTACACTCCGCTTTGATCTCACACTCTAACCAGAATGAGACCTGTCAGATACTCAACCTATTTGGCACTAAGTACCTTTTATAAAGTCTATGACGAACCCATATTATAACATAAAGGCAAATCCGATTTCCAACACATTTCTTATTAAGCAGTACTTTTATAGTACACAAATAACACATAGTATAATTAATACAATTAAGATTTAATAAATAATTTTATTGAATTATGCTCTTGAAAGTAATTACGCACTCACCAGACAAAAATATGCGATTTAAGGTTAGGGCAACGCTTCACCTTAACACTTTTAACCTTTCAAAAGACCTAGATTTAAATGGTACTAAGTCTTAGTCTATTTTCATATTTCTTGTGACTATAATATGATAGTCTAGATTCCTCAATAATCCTAATGTCTTCATCCAAATCTATCAAATAAGGAATAATCAGGTAGGATCATATTGGAGGTAGGGTCGATTTGGTATACAAAGTAAACTGTTTGGAAATCCCACTTTAAACACCTCACTAAATCCAGCCTAGACATCACTCTCGTAAGTAGATCAATCAATATAATGACTTGGAATCACTGATAAATCATATTTGTTGGTTCATAGTAACTACTATGACTATAAATGTAAGTTACACTTAAATTAACATAAATTTAGCCTAACTTATAGAGTTTTCTAGCGATAAATGGTAAATACGTGGAAAGTACTCTGACATGGGAACTTCTTTTTCTCCGGCTATCTGACTGTCACACCCCAAAACCGGAACCGCGGAAACGTTCTGGGGTGGATGACGTCATGTCAAATATCACAACACATGCATTATAGTAATCTAAGTACAACAACCATTGCATTAATAGTAATAGTTTTACATGGTTTACATTACAATACATCAAAGTAATACAAGTAAATATAAGTAAGTACAGCATGGTACTAAGCTATCTTCATCAACAGCTCCGGGGATGTACCTGTCTAATGCTAACCTGAGAATACAAGTTATTTGAAAAAGCGAGTATCAGCATTTTTACAAATGCTGGTGAGTTCATAAGTATTAAGTGTCATTTTATCCAAATAACTTTAATAAAAGTGGTAGTTTTAGAGTATCCATTAAATTAGTGTCTTTTCTAGAAAATCTTATATTTTCTTTAATAAAAGCAGTCTTCTACCAAGACTGGACGGAGTTATGTGGTAAAAAGTCGTTTTCCCTTAATCGCTATCATTATCAAAATACAGAATTTGATTATTAAAGAAAGCAAGAGAAATCAGGGAAATAACATATGCCTCAGCAGTGAAGACTGCTGACTAAGGCAAAAGGAATCATAGACTCCAGGTGAGTATCGAACAAATGACATGCCTGACTCAGTCTAACAAAGGGAGACACAGACCCCAGACGATACCAAATGAAAGGTACGGCTAGTAAGGTCTAAAACAGAGAATACAGACCGCAGACAGTATCAAATGAAAGATACAACTAGCAAGGTCTAAAAACAGAGAATACAGACCGCAGACAGTATCAAATGAAAGATACAGCTAGCAAGGTCTAAAAACAGTGTGACTCTGAGAGTGGGTTTCCAGCATACAGTGTAAATTATTGGTGAAATACCGTTAACTTAAGGCCATGAATTATAAGGTAACCTGGGATACTCGTAACCATACTAACCGACACTAGAGTACCTGACGCCCTACAAGCGTCTATAGAATATGACATTTGTTACCCTTTGGCTTGGTAGGCCGTGGACTGTAGCTAGCAGTCAGGGTGTGGGGGTGTCAATCTGGTATAGATCTATACACACAATGCCTGCTCTCCCTACAGGAGACTCTGGTTACCAACTAGACGACGGAGAAGGCCATGTCCCGAAGATGCATCCCAAATAGTGTGTAGTGTGTTTCCAATATAAGTGTTGAACTAGAGGTAGAGACTCACAACTGAACTGACTAATGTAAACCCATATGACTATGCTTGCATACATAATATATAATTAATGATCAAACGACCTTCGGACGGACATCCGATCCCACCAGACCACATCTCAACGAAGAAAAGGAAATAGGGCGAACAAGCCTTCCTAAGTCCTTCAAACATTATTTATATGCATCTATACAAGCACAGGCATACATCTAACTATGTGGAAGTGTTATCAGGTATAAGTGTATAATGAAGTGGGGGCATTCTCAAGTATAAGTGTATCACGAAGTGGAGGCGTTCTCAAGTATAAGTGTGTCACGAAGTGGAGGCGTTCTCAAGTATAAGTGTATCACGAAATGGAGGCGTTCTCAAGTATAAGTGTATCACGAAGTGGAGACGTTCTCAAGTATAAGTGTATCACGAAGTGGAGGCGTTCTCAAGTATAAGTGTATCACGAAGTGGAGACGTTCTCAAGTATAAGTGTATCACGAAGTGGAGGCGTTCTCAAGTATAAGTGTATCACGAAGTGGAGGTATTAACTAAACAGAAATAACGCAGTGGTATCTTAACCAAGTAGAAGTATAAAAACATAGATAAAAACTTTGGAAAAAAAAACCTTTATATATTAAGATAATCATGACTTTGTATTCCTTTGTAAAATAAGTTTGAAAATCTTTAAAAATCCTTTGAAAGCCTTTCATAAACAAGTTTAAAATGAAACTTTGATTAAACATCATAAGTAAAAGCTGAACAAATAACTATGTTTTTAGAAAACCATTTACAGTGTCATTCTCGGTAAAACAGTTAACAGTGTGGTAAATCCTTGTGCATGCGGGTTATCAGTCACATGTGATTGATATGATAACTGACATGTTTAACTTGTATTCCCCCTCTATAAAACATGTAAAAACATTTAAAAGGTTCATTCAGGGGTATGAACTCACCTGGTGTAAGTGGATCCGACGAAGGTGCCGGTTGGGTGCTCGGTGTCAAGTAAAGACTTGGACACACTTAGTGACCTATTTAACATATGATAACATATGTTCACATACAATTAGTACATTTAATACTAATCAAACAAGTATACGCACACTAAAGAGAGGAAAACACTTTGGTTAAGTGTTTGGGGTGTCTCGGGTAACATTTAAGGGTGTGAATGGCTTAGGAATGGAGTTTACTCTCCAAGAGTAAACTCTCTATATGGTGTTTACGGCCCTGGGACAACTCCCCATGATTTTACGGCCGTAAAATCATGTTGAGGGGTTTCTAGGATGTTTTAAGGCTTTAACTTCTTCATGGAATTTTGCTAGGTCCAAAACTAAATTGTATGAAGGGATTTAAGGCTTTTATAGGGACAATATGGGAGTTTACGGCCCATGAACCACCCTTATGGGAGTTCACGGCCGTGAACTCCTATCCTTTGATTTTGTGGAAGTTTAAAGCCCCTAATTCACTTCTAGTAATTTGTAATAAAGGTCTAAGGCCATTTGGGGAACAAAAACTATCTTTCGACATAGTTTGGGGGTGTTTACGGCCTAGGCACTTGATTGGGCCATAAACTCCAATTTACCCCATATTTCCTTGTGTTTGAATGTTCTAAACCCGAAATAGCAAGCCCCTAATTTATGTATTAAGCCTAAGGGTGGTTTGGGAGTGTTTTTGGGGCATTTTTACAAGCATAAGAGGTGTTTACGGCCTAAGCATGTGCTTGGGCCGTAAACTCTCTTTTAGGCCCTAAAACTTTGTGTTTTCATGTTTAAACACTCCTAGATAAATTCCTTAATTGGTTCCTAGGCTCAACGGGACAAACTTGGGTCATTTTGGCCTTATTTAAGGGGTTTACGACCTAAGGAGGATCTTAGGACGTAAACTCCATTTTGACAGCTTCTAAGGTTGATTTTTGGGGTATAATCACAAGCCAAGGTGTTTAGAATAGGTTAGGGTACAAGAACTTACGATTTGGAGGCGGAAACTTGCACTCGAACACAAGTATCAGAGCATTGTTTATAGTGAGCTAAGTATATCAATTCATAAAAGATATACAGCCTATAAATAGATAGGGATAAAACACTCTGACCAAGAATTATACTTTAAAATATAACCATATTTTACCAAAGTATAAGAAAATCCAGAATCTAAACACTCGAACACAAGTATCACAAGAAGAACAAGAATAAAAGTCTTCGGATGTTGAGCATTACCGTCAAACCTGGGCAGTTATGTAATCGTAAGCTGGAATAAATGTAACCTGATCAACTACATTTATTCGAGATGCGATGAACATGTGCTTGGGAGTGATAGTGGTGTTGCAACAGGTCTGAAACTTACCAACTAGGAATGTTAGAGCCAAACATAAAGTTAAAATACTATAGGAGTATTTTAGAACACTAAAAGACTCACACTAATCCCAGAATCATGTTCAGAAGATAAGAAAGCAAACAAGAATTAAAATACCATAGGGGTATTTTAGGATCCATAACTAACCTTGTGTGAAGAACTAAAAAGATCCTTATTGATATACCTACAACTACAGAGGGTATACTCCCAAGGTCATATATAATAAGGATCCCATAGGCTAAGAATGTGTGGTTTCGGTCTACTTCCTTTTCCTCGTTGGGATGTGGATCTAGAGTAGTATCACATATTCGAAGGCCTATCGGATCTAAGCTATATATGATTTGTACACCCTGTGTAATCGTAGCAGGACTCGATATGGATCGTCCAGTGAAATGTTAATAATCTTTTAGGATTCTTTAGACATTTCCATTCTCGCACGAACCCTGTAGACAACCCTATCCACTTCAGTGCTTGACAGAAGAGTTGATGCAGACCCAGAAGAGGTTCATGGAGAAGATTTCTTGTTGGGAAATAAATGAACTGGGTCGAGACTATTGAATTCACCAAGTGCCTATATCTTTTTAGGGACATCGGTGAGAAACTCGCCTAAACTTCCGAGATTTCCAGTCATCCATCATGAAGTGACGACACCCAGAGTCGGATTCGGAAGTAAGGCGGAGTAGAAATTCAATATGTCTTCACAAGAGAAGAACCCTAGGTAACTACCCGAAGGAAACCAACGCCGATTTCAGTCAAAGATACGAGGCAGACAGAGGGAGCCAGTACATGGAACCCGAGAATTGTCTTTTCCTCATGTTCGTCACACTAATAAACCCATAAAATAATACAATATAGTGAGTTAGTGATTACAATACTCACGCTATGTGTTAGGTATATCTTCATTTCCCGTTGCCAGTAACACGATTAGAGCGGATCCTCGCACCTCTATTGAGAATATTTAGCCATAAGCCTTCATAAGCCTCTCTTTCCGCGATTTCTTTCCGAACTGTTCTCAAATCTCTCCAGGCCGGAGAGTGAAACCTTTCCCAGTATAAAAGGTAACTTAGTAGGAACGACTCCCATCTTATGGCCTTTTTCCGATACTCACACTTCTACCTTGTACACCAGGACTACATCATAGGGATGTAGGTCGACACTCAGACAACCAGTAACCGAGGCACGGAAAAAAAAATTATGCCTAATACAGTCAGGACAGATATGTCCAAGGCTAGCCATCGTCTCTCATTATCTCATATTCCTTTCCGTGTAGGAAAACCATGCCACGAAAGAAGCATAACCAGTCCGCAAGCAAGAAACCTACTCTCTTATTCGATGAAGCTACGTTCCAAGCTGCAGTCTCGGCAGCCGTAGTAGCTGTCATGGCTCACCTGAATGCTAACAACGCCAATGTTAGCAAGGGCCCTATCGGGAATCCCGATCCTAGCAACGGACAGCAGCAACCAACCCCTGCATACCCAGCCACCCAAGAACCTCAACCGATTCCACTAAAGAGAAAATTCAAGATCGAGGAGGGAGGTACCTCGGCTCAAGGACCTTCCGAAGGGCAACAAGCTGAGGCAGTCAATACCCCTGTCAATCCTTCCCTCTTGACTCCAAGAAGACCATACCTAGGAAACCTTCCCCACTACGGCAAGTGTAGCTACCATCATCATGGTATGTGCCTGGAACTCTTATGTGCTAGGTGCAACATGAAGGGGAATACTGCTCGCGTATGCAGAACTCCGGTGGAGCGTATTGTATCAACCACTAATGTGACGGCTAATCCAGTTTGCCGTCTATGTGGTGCAATTGGACACTTCAAGAAGGATTGCCCAACAGAAGGAAACAACAAAGGAACAGGAGGAGCCTAACTCTACTGCTTAAGAGAAGCATCAAGGAACCCGGTAGATTTTTGGTACGTCACTCAATCTCGGATAGCTAAACTGAAAGCATTAAAAGAACTAATTCAAATGTAAATACTTCCCCATAAAGGCGAAAGTCGCAGCACCGTTATAAAATTTGAAATTCATCAGGTAAAACTATAATGGCTAAACATATACGTTACGTCCATTTATAGTTAAGATGGATAGACCTAGAGTGAGTGAATGCCGCCTCATTTCCTGTTCCTCGTTTGGTTGTGGATTTAGGGCGGAGTCGCTCAGTCAACAGTCCTCCCCACCTTAATTATACATGACTAGTATATGTTAGGCGATTATAGAAATGCCTTGTGAGAATCCATTCAAGAAAAGGTACTCTACTCGGAAACATTTAGGACTCTCTATAGTTCCGCGTCGATTCTATCGGTCCAAGTATCCGCGGCAGTGATACACAGGACGAAACCCGAGACGCCTAGAACTTTTGTGCCTATTCGGCGCATGGCTCTATCGATCTTCAACCTATATCATGTCGAGGTATGCCAACTTCGACGACTCTATCGATCATGGTTTGACTTCGTTCAGCCATGTGTAAATCCTTAATGCTGTGTAAAAAGAACTTTCTCCATAGCCCTTTTGGCAAATAAAGGTTCTTCCGAACCTAAACAAAATAAAAATAATAAAGACTAATGCGATCCTTCAGTCGTCACTTTTATTTCAAACCTTCCGAAGTACCCAGGAGAGGGGTACCGCGCGCTGTTAACCAACCCTCCTTAGACAGATAAGAACCGAAGCGAAAGGCACTGCAGGCATTCCAGAAGACGATAACCACCCGAAGCATGCTCTCTAGATTCCCTAGAAAGACCCTTCGCACCTCGCACATCAGGTTCGTGAACCCAGAGGATAGAAGTCATGAGAGTGACCACTATAACCAGGTATATGCATAAAGGTGGTATATAGTTGAGATAAAAAAGATTTAAGATGTGTGCTTCCTCCCTACTCCCTGTTCCTCGTTGGGTTGTGGGTCTGGGGTGGAGTCGCACAACTGAACATCCTGCCGACCTCAATTATATACGGCCTGCATACACCAAGTATTAGTGGTTAAGCCAAGTATGAGCTCTACCACGAACCTCATAGTAAAGCCCTTCATCCTATTCCATAAAATAGGAGCTGGAGTCAAGAGAACCGCTGCGGGTTGAGCTACTATAATGACACAAATCCGAAATTTGTGGTCATACCGGTTAAGCCCACATAGTAGCTAACACCCTCAGTTAGTAAAGGGATTAAAGTTCCGAGTAATGGAACCCTATACTTACTAGATTTGACCTAGATCGGGAAACACTCAGAACCTTTGGAAGAGTAGTTGTAGTAGATGCTCACACTACTCAGGCACTTCGTCCACCCTGTTACAGACTAGTAGTGCCTAAGATCCTCCGCCCTCTCGGATGGAGGAAGTCACCTTCGCCTTGTAGACGATAGACTACATTCTCTGAAGTGAACACTAGGATACCGAGAACCACAGGATAACCTCCGCAGCCAAGAATACTTGATCAAAGTGCGAAAGTAGTTGTGTTAAGCCTCATGACCCAGATCCCGAAGAGATTATAGACTTAAAACCAGCCTTGGTGTTAGTCGAGAGGTTATGCAGGAGCATGCGCTTTCCGCACTAGAATAAACCAAAGTCTTAGAGATTCATTGGACTATTAGGTGTTCCACGAATACTATCTCACGCAGAAATAGTAGAACCACCTCCCGAGATAGTCCAACACTCATCTAGTGAAACCCTATTTCCCTGACCCTGAGGGTTTCCGTTGGGAATACCTCAAGATTCATTGTGCAGGTTCATTTTGCACGAGCTTGAGATAGACGCTCTATAGCAAACAGAAAACCGTAGTCACACAACCCATTTGATGACCTAGAAAGCCTCTAAAAGCCAATTGACAGGAAAACGCAAAACCAAAGACAACCCGAGCTTCCTAAGAACCAACCTGAAGGACTACACATCCAGTACGAGTGAGAACGTTAGGAACTTCGGAATGGCGGTCACGCCAGTGATGATCTTGCCATAGAAGCACACTATGTTCTAGGTACTGAAAAACTCTACCCTTCCGAGAGCTTAGGACCACCCGAGATCCTTTACGGAGATTGGTCCAACCCTCGTCAGACCACTACTACTTTCGGATATTCCATAAGCTTCACACCCGATCGATCCACTTCTTAGACTTGATATGTGTTTACCCGACGTCACTCTTCGTATCCCACTCATCTTGATAGAGATCATTGAGAAACCTAACCTTGTAGATACACCAGTCGGAACCTACTAACTACACGAGATGGAATCCGCATCCCGTAAGTGACGGTTTGTTGGAATGACAGGCACAAACCAGAGTTCACTTGGGAATGTGAGGACAAACCGAATAGGAAGTACCCTCCTACCTCTACTCGGTCATTCATACCTACTACCTTGCCGAGACCTGAATTTCGGGACGAAATTCCCTCTAACGGGGGGATAATGTGACAACCCAAAGTTTATTCCGTTACATTACCCCGTTTCCGTTAACGGAATATTCCATTTTATAAAGGTTCCGTTAATTCGAGGTCGTAAAATAAATAAATGTTTTACTTATTTTATATATATATATATATATATATATATATATATATATATATATATATATATATATATATATATATATATATATATATATTATGTCGTTAACGTCGTGATAAGATAAATAAAAACTTGTAATATACATTTCCATTTATTTGGAAAAAGTTAGTTTTTATTATTACGACCACTAAATCGGGTGCGACCAAAAGCCCCGTTAAACGACAATATCGGGTAGATTTCCACTGAGCTTCAACTCCAACCCCTATATAAGGGAGAGTAAACTCCATTTCAACCTTTTTCACCCTCTCTCTATACTCTCTCTCATAAAACCCGATTTCGTCCCGAAAACCGCAAGTTTCCGCCTCCAAATCGTAAGTTCTTGTACCCTAACCTATTCTAAACATCTTGGCTTGTGATTATACCCCAAAAATCAACCTTAGAAGCTGTCAGAGTGGAGTTTACGGCCTAAGATCCTCCTTAGGTCGTAAACCCCTTAAATAAGGCCAAAATGACCCAAGTTTGTCCCGTTGAGCCTAGGAACCAATTAAGGAATTTATCTAGGAGTGTTTAAACATGAAAACACAAAGTTTTAGGGCCTAAAAGAGAGTTTACGGCCCAAGCACATGCTTAGGCCGTAAACACCTCTTATGCTTGTAAAAATGCCCCAAAAACACTCCCAAACCACCCTTAGGCTTAATACATAAATTAGGGGCTTGCTATTTCGGGTTTAGAACATTCAAACACAAGGAAATATCGGGTAAATTGGAGTTTACGGCCCAATCAAGTGCCTAGGCCGTAAACACCCCCAAACTATGTCGAAAGATGGTTTTTGTTCCCCAAATGGCCTTAGACCTTTATTACAAATTACTAGAAGTGAATTAGGGACTTTAAACTTCCACAAAATCAAAGGATAGGAGTTCACGGCCGTGAACTCCCATAGGGGTGGTTCATGGGCCGTAAACTCCCATATTGTCCCTATAAAAGCCTTAAATCCCTTCATACAATTTAGTTTTGGACCTAGCAAAATTCCATGAAGAAGTTAAAGCCTTAAAACATCCTAGAAACCCCTCACCATGATTTTACGGCCGTAAAATCATGGGGAGTTGTCCCAGGGCCGTAAACACCATATAGAGAGTTTACTCTTGGAGAGTAAACTCCATTCCTAAGCCATTCACACCCTTAAATGTTACCCGGGACACCCCAAACACTTAACCAAAGTGTTTTCCGCTCTTTAGTGTGCGTATACTTGTTTGATTAGTATTAAATGTACTAATTGTATGTGAACATATGTTATCATATGTTAAATAGGTCACTAAGTGTGTCCAAGTCTTTACTTGACACCGAGCACCCAACCGACACCTTCGTCGGATCCACTTACACCAGGTGAGTTCATACCCCTGAATGAACCTTTTAAATGTTTTTACATGTTTTATAGGGGGGGGGGGGGAATACAAGTTAAACATGCCGGTTATCATATCAATCACATGTGACTGATAACCCGCATGTACAAGGATTTACCACACTGTTAACTGTTTTACCAAGAATGACACTGTAAATGGTTTTCTAAAAACGTAGTTATTTGTTCAGCTTTTACTTATGATGTTTAATCAAAGTTTCATTTTAAACTTGTTTATGAAAGGCTTTCAAAGGATTTTTAAAAATTTTCAAACTTATTTTACAAAGGAATACAAAGTCATGATTATCTTAATATATAAAGGTTTTTTTCCAAAGTTTTCGTCTATGTTTTTATACTTCTACTTGGTTAAGATACCACTGCGTTATTTCTGTTTAGTTAATACCTCCACTTCGTGATACACTTATACTTGAGAACGCCTCCACTTCGTGATACACTTATACTTGAGAACGCCTGCACTTCGTGATACACTTATACTTGAGAACGTCTCCACTTCGTGATACACTTATACTTGAGAACGCCTCCATTTCGTGATACACTTATACTTGAGAACGCCTCCACTTCGTGACACACTTATACTTGAGAACGCCTCCACTTCGTGATACACTTATACTTGAGAATGCCCCCACTTCATTATACACTTATACCTGATAACACTTCCACATAGTTAGATGTATGCCTGTGCTTGTATAGATGCATATAAATAATGTTTGAAGGACTTAGGAAGGCTTGTTCGCCCTATTTCCTTTTCTTCGTTGAGATGTGGTCTGGTGGGATCGGATGTCCGTCCGAAGGTCGTTTGATCATTAATTATATATTATGTATGCAAGCATAGTCATATGGGTTTACATTAGTCAGTTCAGTTGTGAGTCTCTACCTCTAGTTCAACACTTATATTGGAAACACACTACCCACTATTTGGGATGCATCTTCGGGACATGGCCTTCTCCGTCGTCTAGTTGGTAACCAGAGTCTCCTGTAGGGAGAGCAGGCATTGTGTGTATAGATCTATACCAGATTGACACCCCTGCACCCTGACTGCTAGATACAGTCCACGGCCTACCAAGCCAAGGGGTAACAAATGTCATATTCTATAGACACTTGTAGGGCGTCAGGTACTCTAGTGTCGGTTAGTATGGTTACGAGTATCCCAGGTTACCTTATAATTCATGGCCTTAAGGTAACGGTATTTCACCAGCAATTTACACTGTATGCTGGAAACCCACTCTCAGAGTCACACTGTTTTTAGACCTTGCTAGCTGTATCTTTCATTTGATACTGTCTGCGGTCTGTATTCTCTGTTTTTAGACCTTGCTAGCTGTATCTTTCATTTGATACTGTCTACGGTCTGTATTCTCTGTTTTAGACCTTACTAGCCGTACCTTTCATTTGGTACCGTCTGGGGTCTGTGTCTCCCTTTGTTAGACTGAGCTAGGCGTGTCGTTTGTTCGATACTCTCTTGGAGTCTATGATTCCTTTTGCCTTAGTCAGCAGTCTTCACTGCTGAGGCATATGTTATTTCCCTGATTTCTCTTGCTTTCTTTAATAATCAAATTTTGTATTTTGATAATGATAACGATTAAGGGAAAACGACTTTTTACCACATAACTCTGTCCAGTCTTGGTAGAAGACTGCTTTTATTAAAGAAAATATAGGATTTTTTGGAAAAGACACTAATTTAATGGATACTCTAAAACTACCACTTTTATTAAAGTTATTTGGATAAAATGACACTTAATACTTATGAACTCACCAGCATTTGTAAAAATGCTGATACTCGCTTTTTCAAATAACTTGTATTCTCAGGTTAGCATTAGACAGGTAAATCCCCGGAGCTGTTGATGAAGATAGCATAGTACCATGCTGTACTTACTTATATTTACTTGTATTACTTTGATGTATTGTAATGTAAACCATGTAAAACTATTACTATTAATGCAATAGTTGTTGTACTTTGATTACTATAATGCATGTGTTGTGATATTTGACATGACGTCATCCACCCCAGAACGTTTCCGCCGTTCCGGTTTTGGGGTGTGACACTGACGTTGCAGGGCCTCACTAAAGTAGTCGGGAAAATAGGGAGTAAAGGGGACGAAAGGTACAAAGAATTCCAGAGAGAATATGAAGGAATAGGGTGAGAAGAATGTTGAATTTCAAAGGTTTATATAGGCAAAATCTGTGGGCGCGCCGTGTGCAAGCTAGGTCGCACCGTGCACATGGTCAGAAGAGGGTGACGTGGCGTCGTTTGAGTGGTGGCACATGGTGAGTTTCTGGTGGGGCTGCGTCAGGATGTCGGTGCGCGTCGTGCCCTATGTCTGCATGCATACACTTAAATTTCTTAGAAACTTTATATAATACGAGCTCCATTTTCGACACTTTTTATATGCACATGTAGCTACTGATGAGTACTACAACTTTCGTTTAGACTTAGTTGGCTATTTCTCACTTTATTTTTAATTCTATATTTTTGACAGACTTAGACTATTAAAGTCGATATAAAAATTATAACTCTCTCGAATGATATTCGTTCTCGATTGTCTTTATATCGACGGGTAGGTATTGACGAGATCTTCAACTTTTGTTTAGATCTTTTTTCCTAACAATCGACCGATTTTAATTTCGATTTCTGAACCGTATACTGGTACGTTGAAACTTCGAAAAATCATAATTTCCTCTCATGAAGTCAGATGACGGTGATATGATTCCTCGTCCCTGGTGATAAGCTTCCTCATCGCTAGTGATGGGTACCCTTGACGGAATTGACGGAAGGGGAGTAAAAGCCGATGAAGTCGACGGAAGGCTATGGTAATCGTCGGTGGAATTTTACAGAGAAAACTGAAAGCCAGTAGACCAACCGTCGCTACTAAAGGCGTCACCGCTATTGCTATGTATAATGCATGTTTTCAGCTGTTATATTAGGCACAATATCAAATGCTAATGTTTAATAGCAGGGATTCAAACGGATCGAGAGTCAATGAACATTAGTGACGACGCCTTTAACGACGACAACCATCTTTAGCGGTGACATCTAACACGAAAGTTAGATGTTGCCACTAAAGGTTGTTGTCGCCGCTAAAGGCGTCTCTACTAATGCCTATTGTTCTTGTAGTGGAAACAATCTATGAGTTAAGGGAATGACAACACATACAAAAAAGTTGGGTGGAGAAGAGAGGTTGAGGTTAGGGAGTGATAGACCCACCACCTTACCCCAAAGATCCATGATAGCAAACTAAAATTGAAATTGAAATTTTAAAAAGTCAAAACTCTTAATAAAAAAATTGTTCAACGAACTAAACTTGACTCTCGATATTTGAAAGATTAACAACTTTTATATGCATATTTTTTGTTATATATATATATATATATATATATATATATATATATATATATATATATATATATATATATATATATATATATATATATATATATATAAAGAAAAGTGAATATACCTTTAATGGTATATAAACTTAGGTATCCAAATACACCATAATACGTCGTTTTATTTGATATATTCACTATAATGTTCATAAACTTCAATCCCTAACTTGATTTAATTTCAAGATTTTTGAAATTTCACTATTATCTTTCTCTTATATCATATCTTTTTGCCGAACACCTACCACACTATATATATTGTAGTTGAAAATAAAAATTATGTAAAAGGAAGATAAATGTGTAATTTATAATAATCATGGAAGTTAATCAATTTAGAAGTTAAATTATAAGAACATTAGACAATTATAATGTATTATATGATACAAAATGACGTAGGATGATGAGTTTGAGTATCTAATCTTATATACCGTTAAAGGTATTTTCACTTTTCCATATATATATATATATATATATATATATATATATATATATATATATATATATATATATATATATATATATATATATATATATATATATATATATATATATATATATATATATATATTTGCATGTTACATTATGTATTATGTATTGTAGCTATATGCAGCTAGAATTAATAGTCTTATCTTTTAACTACTTTTAAAAAACTAACAATACTTTGAAGCAAATGTAAAATAGGATAGAAAAAGACGAATAGCCTATATAGAATACTAAAGGAAATTAGCCTCGTGATAATAAAATAAGTCATCTACAATTTTTTTTAATTCTATTAAGTTGTTTAAAGGTGAATTGACCAAATAAAATATTAACGTTGTGGTGAGGGGTCTTCAAAAGTTCTTGGATTTATCATTGAAGTCTTCCAAAATTGGTGCTGTGTTGGTTTTATTCTCCTGTTTCTGTTTTTCCTTTTCTGTGTCTGCTTGTTATATATATGCTCTTTCGGTTTGTACTGTTGCTAGTTTCCATTTATTATTATTATTATTTTTATTTTTATTAATATTGTTGCATCTATTAATATTACAAGAGAAATAATTATTTTACATTGAAAATGTTTTGAAAATAACATGTCATCATCTCCCATAACGTGTGATTAATTGGCTTTCTTTGACCATACATCTAAGCATAAAATTAAAATATTATATGGTAATTCGCACGTTTCTGGAAGCAAGTGATAAGTAATTCCTTTCAACATGACTTCAGGCTACAATATAAACACCAATGAATTTCACTCTTTCTAATTTGAATAGACAAGACAAAGCTTACCTAATAAATTTAAGCTACACTTTCACGTTTTTCGAAAGGTAAATCTTTCACCCATCTCATGATATCAGTCTCACTAAAATTAAGGATTATCTTCATGATCTGACTCATAACTATCCATGAAGACCATTCTTTGAAAAGCTCAATATCGAGAGCTTCATATATAGTAGTAATCAACCCATATCATCAGTTCTTTCTTTCTTGATCAGTAAAGCAAAGCTTACCCGATATATTTATGGCTGTTATCGCAGGTTATCCTAGGAGTTGAACATAATAAGCTCCGAAGCAGTAATGGATATGTCACCGGTTTGGTTATCAGAAATTGTAAGTAACATACTTTCACTTCGCTTATCTTGATTTTATCAGGATACAAAATATAATCTTGATGAATTTATTTTAACGGATTATGGATCTATATTGTAGGCAATCGAAAATACCGATCAGATTTGCAATCTTTATGAAACCATTAATAACTTCAGTGTAGATTCATTCTCCTCTGAACACTATACAGAAAACAACCAATCATCTCACTCTCAACATTGCGAAATCAAACCTCCGAAGGTACAAGAGATGCACAGTAATATAAACAGACATTCTCTAACATTTGAGCCTCTTCTTGCGACTAGTCTTCCCTCATCAAACACTTTTACCATTTCTTTTGAAAAACTGAAACCTAAAGAGGAAATCGTCCATCTTCATGATTCATTTGGGTACGAAGCTTCTGATGCCACAAAGGTTACCACCATCTCCAAGAATCCGGTTCAGATACAAGATCATGTTTTGGCAGAGAGGAAGAAAAGAGAAAGGTTGAATCAGCAGTTCATTTCTTTATCTGCCCTACTTCCTAACCCTAAGAAGGTACGTATCTGTTTTTCTTTTTATTGAAACCTTAATTATATTTATCATCATATGTAGTTATCTACCTTCCTCAAACAACTTAAGTTTATCCTTTTCAGTACACTCAAATCATAAAAGTCTAAGTGAAATATTCTCAATCTGTAGATGGACAAAGCGTCTGTATTGGAAGATGCGAGTAATTACATAAAAGAACTTCAAAATCGGGTGAAGGAACTCGAGGGATTATCTCCTGATATTGAAGTTGTGATGACAGGAAGAACTGTGCTTGTAAGAATTCAGTGTCAAAAAAAATCTTCTTCCTTGGTGAAAGCGTTAACGCAGATGCAGAATCTTGGACTATCGATCATCAGTAGCTGTGCCATGCCTTTTGCTAACACCACCCTTCTAATCAATATTGTTGCTCAGGTACATAGTTTTTAAAATCCTGATCATGATCCATGATACCATGAGAGAATTAGTCGTTAGCTCTCATAATTAATCATAAAATTTGATTTATAGGAGTGTACTATGGTGGGTGCTTAGCTTGCATATGTTATGGAAGCTCTACCGCTCTACGTGTGTATGATTTGCGAGGCTAAAAATAAATTAGATACTTGACGTGAAATTAATCAATTTGATCAAAATATATGTCGATATTGCTGACAGGTCATTTAGATTTTATAGATTACCAATTTTATGCCTCTAAAGATATTATAGCATCTATAATGGTGAGTTCAATGAGAGAGTTGAATGAGTTGGCAAGTCCATGTCATTCAATGGATGAAACTCAATTATTATGAGATGCCACATTGACATTCAATGGATTTGGAGTTCAATGACTATTGAACTCTTCAATGGAAAAAAAGAAAGTTTATTTCTTAAATATTTACTATAAATAACAACTTTGTAAAGTTCAATGCATTGTAGAGAAAAAAAATAGAGTTATATGAATTGTAGAATGATGATGTTGCAATCCATTGAACTCTATGCATTATGGATACCCTTAGTGACTTTAACATTTAGTTATGTTCTCTACATGAAAATGCATAAATTTTGAAATCAAGTATTTCTGACGTTTCGTTACTTCTTTTCTTTGATCATGTTTGTGCACGCATTCAAACGCAAGTTAGTATTTGCATCAACGTTTAATATGTTGTGCTGTTATCTTTAATTTATTGGCGCAGATTGAGGATGAATTTCGTATTACATCAACCGAACTTGTAAAGCACCTGCAACTCGCTATTGAACTTTGATGAAACCCAATTATAAGTGTTAGTGTTTTGTATACTTAGCTATTAACCCATGTTGTACTTTTATATCATGCATCGGCCCAAGGCTCTTTGTAATTTGTATATATACTTGTAATGTATCATTTTGGAAGGCAATCGATATAATCGTTAGTTCAAAAACAAGGTATCCAGCCGTATCCATAATATATCTCCATCATATATTTCTATTCTCTCTTCTCTCTCTTGCTCGCAGAGGCTTCTTCCATATGCCGAAACTCTAATGGCTTCCAAACACTTCTCGGCTTCTTGCCTTCTTCTTCTCATCTCTCATCCATGACTAAAAACCAAAACAAATTTACACACAACAGCATGTGGGATTACATATATCATTTTCCACATCTCTCTTGTTCTTGACCTTAAAAAGTTAAACTAAAAGTCTTGCATGAAGATCTTCTCAACTCACTGCGATAGATATGATGCCACCGATCATATTGATGTGTCATATGATCATCTAGAGAAGCTTTTCCATGACAATGCAACTCGACAATGAACTTCGCAACATTGCAATGAGAGACCTCTCATTTACGTCCAACATCCTACTGCTCCGAGATGAAAAGAATTGTGGATCTCCTTGAAAATCTCGATCCCGACTCAAATGTACTGAAGAAACATCTTGTTATTTACACTATAAATGGCATCTCATCTCGGTTTGATAGGATTGCGAGTAGCATCTGACATCGTTCTCCCTTACAAACATTCACAGAATCCCACTCCATGCTTCTTTTAGAGGGGACACGAATGAGTCATTCTCAACCATCAAAATTGACGAAACATAAGGAAAACTCGACATCTCTAAGGGTACTTATTTCGAAACCGAAAAAACAGAGGCAGTCACCAACGAAATGACCAGAAGCAATAGCATGTCCACGGAGAAAAAACTAGCAGTTGCCCTATCCACTCGGTTGGGTTTCTTATCCTCCACATGTAACAATCGTTACTTCTTAAGAAAATGATTAACACAAAATTTAAATTTATTAGTGAATGATTATTAAAAGAAAACCTTAGTTTACACGAAACGGTTTCATGGATATAAAGCTTTTAAAAATCCTAGTCCAAATGAGCAAGTTACGGTCGTCCGAAGTTGAGATACAAAGTGCATTGCTATTAAAGAAAAATTCAGTAAAAGTTAGAAGCAAGGTACGTCTAGTTGTCTGGTGGCGGGATACATGTCGGAAGATGGAGACACATGGCAAATTTTAGGATGATACGTGTAGGGCGAGACGCGTCCGACAAAGTCCTATATATACATGTGTGTTGTCTTTCGTTGTACGTTTTTCAGACGTGAGTTTTGAGTAGTTACGGCTCTCTGAAATGTTTGATAGTCGATTTCCATTGTGGGATTCTTAATCCGATTAACGAGGGTTATAAACTGTATGTTAATGGATGACCAGAAGTGAGTGATCAGACCAACAATTTACGGGGTTAAGTCGTCTAGCAGTTACAATATGAGACTCGATGAGTCTGATACCAAACTGTTACCAGATTTGGTTAATGGCCGGATAAAGAACCACTATAGTAGTTGTGATAGTAATTAAGTCTGTACAAGTTCGAAGGAACCTAGTGTATTATCTAAACAGTTATGGACAAGCAAGTGGCTTACGAAGCAACATAGGATCCAAGATCAAAGTGCAAGTTAGTCATCACTTACTAGTTATGTGAGTACATGTTGATTTTCTAAGTACATAGCAAAGTAAATGATTTTATATGAAAAAGTGTAAATCGTCACTAGGTGAGATTAAGTTTGTTTATTTGAAAATAAATGATTATATGTGAAAAAGTGTGAATACGTCACTAGGTGTGACAAAGAATGATTATATGAAAAGTGTTTTATCATTTTAGATTTTAGAATTTAAACCCCTATTTTCTTTGGTTATGTAAAAAAGAATTGTCTTGGTAAAACAAGTATGCTATAAGATTGGGCAACGAGTGCTATGGTGTCACACCTAACCAATGGCGGCAACGCCGGGGTTGCAACGTAAAAGATGGATCATAGTTAACAACATATATTGAATAATACGACCATTACATTCTTCCATAAATTTGGTATGAATAATTACATTGTCGTCAATCTAACATATCTTAAAATACTAGAACAAGTTCTACAAATATAAGTAAAAAATGAAACAAAAGGCCTAGTAGATCAGCCAACCAAAAAAATGTATTATTCCTTGGCACATAGAGTGTGTCTTCCAACTCTTAGGATCCTCAAGATACATACGTTTGAAAATAACATGTTAACAATAATGTTAGGGAACTTTATATGTTTTGACTCTGTATGTTTTTTATAATCAGAAGTGTTTTTAGACTCATGAATTATAAAAGTATAAAAATGCAACACGTTGACCATTGTAAAATACATACAAGTAAAAAGATTTATATTTATAACTTTGAATCCTAATGTTTTTATAATCAAGAGTGTATTTAAACGAACAAATTATAAAAGCATCAAATGCAACATGATCTACTCTTGTAAACTTCTACAAGTAAAAGAGTTTTGTTTATCTCCATGTATTTCTATAAGACAAATTTGCAAGAATGGTCCCTATGCTATGTCAAAACTCGTATGTTTAGGCCAAAACGGTTTGAACTAGTATCAGTGGTCCAAAAGTTCTATTTTCTTGCGAGTTTGGTCCAATTTTGGTTTGAACTTTTTTGTAAAGATGATTTTGCCCTTATTATTTAATTTTCCATTTTTTTATCACCAACAATTAAAAAACATTAAAAAACAAAACAAAAATAAAATATCCTCTCACACACTCTCTCTCAAAGTCGAATAAACTCAACTCCATTTGAGAATCAAAAAGAGATGTGAAGGCCTATTCAAGTGAGGAAAGATCAAAAGACTAGAAGGGCGTGTCTTTTTCTAGATTTAAGTGTGTTAATTGATGTGTGTATTTATATTTGATCTTTCTTGTGGTCATCGCTCCAACGCTTCCACCATCCTAACATCAACCGTCGCTGCTACCTCAACCATAGACATCTCAAAGAAAAAAACACCTAAGAGAACCCCAACCAAAGATCGAAAATCACCCCACTTTGCCTCTACAAACCCTACCTCAACGAACAAGAAAACAATCAATTCTTCTCCCTCATTCTACGAAAACATCACCGTTTAAAACCCTAGTGTTCGTCGGAATGACGACGACGGTTAATTGCTAGGGTTTTCGACGACTAATTGCTAGGCGACGGTGGTTGGAGAAGCACTTTAGTTCTTGAAACTATTTGAAAGGGAAACAAAGGTGCATGTATCAATTCTTATTTTGAAGGGTAAAGTTGTTTATGTACGAGGATGTGAGCATTAACAGGAGGAATCCTCTTTATAGGATCGGTAGAGTATCCTAAAAAGATAGTAAATTAGGATTGGTAAAGTATCCTAAAAACGTAGTAAGCTAGGATAGATAAAATATCTTAAGAAAGATTTTTCTAAAAGAAAAATGATTCTTTATTTAATACAACCAAATAGAGCAGAAAACTATAAAAACCGGTGAATTCACCAACATTATGTTGACGTTTTTAAAATACATGTATTCCCAGGAAGATGAGAAGGGATGATAGTCGTGCCAAGGAGGAGGTCTTCAAGGACACTTGCCGAGGTCTGTTTCTGTTTGTTTGTTATTTATAGTTGTGTTCAGGATGTGTTCTTAACTTATTAAACAATGTAATACAAAATAAATTATAATAAATAAAACTATCGCTTGTTTTATACTTTTGTGTTATGTTCTATATATATCTGTATGCCTCAATCCAATATCCCTACGTCGCACAGCCTAGCGTTTCCACTGCCGGCTGAGGGTGTGATATTATGAGTATAATATATTTAATATGTATTAAAAACATAAAATTAATCACAATTGGTCTTTAATACATAGTGGTTCGCGATGGTTTGACCGGCGAAAAATGACCCATATTTACCAATTGTTACATTCTTCCCCCGTTAAAAATAAAAATTCGTCAGGAAATTCAGCTTGTAGATGTGGTATCCTCAAACAACTGGGGATATTTTCATTCTGCTTGATCTCATACATGATCTTTCTGTACTTTTCTTGTGCATGTGAGTCATAGTTATATTTTAAATTCGAATTGTCGAAAAAAATCAGTAATTCTACTCTAATCCCACAAGCAGATGTTGAAGAGGGAATAAGGCAAAGTCAACATTTTAAGGTAATCCAACCCTATAAATACCTCTAACATATTTACCTAACAAGTATGCAATACTAAAAGGGTTTCTTAGTTCACTTCATTGTGATAAATAATAGGAGCGGCATCGGACAGACACTTCTCGTGTTTTGGCACCTGACAGGTTCTATACATAACATTTAGGTTTTGGGAATTAGGACCAATTCTTATCAGAATCTAAAAATTCCATGTCGTAGGTTTATCTCACCTTGATCTCTTAATTATATTATTCCTCTGAAAAGGAAGTGTTTATCGTTTTTGTTCATGTTTATCATTAAATCGTTGTTTGGTTCATACAATATTTTCTGAAATCTCAAGACTAACTTCCAGATCAGTAGATAATGTGCTACTTACCGGTTCTTTGGTTAGTTTCCAATACCTAACCATTATTTAATACATTAAGAATCAACACTTTCATCAATACAAAGCGTCAGACGGTGTCACTTTTGTTCTAGTGTGATAATTATTGTACAAAGAATTAATTAATAGTAATTGGGTATTCCATGTACTTTCAAAGTCAATCACTTAGGATTGGGGCCTATCATTCATGGTTTGGATAGTTTTTCCCATATGTTCTTTTGTTGTTAAAATTCCAACGTTCATTACCTAGAAAGGAGTATTTTCTTAATCCTTAACATTTTATCAAAATCTTCTTTTCTTGGGAAGAAATATTTATTTAATCCTCCACATTTAATAAAATCCTTCATTTCTTGGGAAGCAACATTCACTTACTTATACATATTTGATCAGATCCTTCATAAGATTTATTGTAGTTTGCTTAATAGTTCTTACATCCCTGATGGAGCTTTGATATTGGTGATGTACTCGAGACCAAGTCATTTCAAAACTCGAATTTGTAAACTATGGTATATTAGGTAGACCTTTATGGAGTACATCTGGATAGGTTACAGAAACAAGGTATGCCTTTGTTCTCCATGTTCTCTTTTCTACTACATGTCTCAAACAAGCATATTGCTCCATGTGTAATTACTTCCAAGTCTTTGCTTAAGATACGAGTTCAGGGTTGATCTCTCTCAATATTGTATGTGACTAGGGTCGCTTTATCTGTTAAGGGGTTTCATTCAATGTTTTCATAGTGCAATAATTTAACATGACATAGACGACAACAATTCGTATGACATTATGGAAACTTCCTAAAGTCATAAACGTAAAATTGATATAAAGACATGTTTGTTATGTATTAAAATATAAGTTATTACAATTTTGCAAGTAGCTTTCCCACACTACACTAGTTATCCATACTCTATTAGTTTTCTCTAGTCTACTGAATATGTGATTTAGAATTTGTATAATGTTCAAGGTTCATAAAATTTCTATATGTATCTGAATCAAACGCACTTTATTATATGAGTGGTTCAATGAGAAATATACCAGTCTCTGCAGGTAATTGTGAGATTTTATCACCAGCTCCAATCATGGTTGATCTGTTTTGAGTTTTACTTCCTGGTTCATTAACTTTGTGAAGTTCCTACTAAAGTGGCAGATTTCATTACATCTATAACAAGTTTTTATCCTACGAATGCTTATTCCAGTGTTTGTTCCAACATTCGTACTCTGGTTTGTTGTTGTAGGTGGTGGGTTTCTACAAAAGTTGGTATTGTGCCTCTTTTTGTTGCACTTGTTGCAAGAGTAACATTCATCTATGTGGTGACCATTGCATAGTTTCACAACGGTTTCGTATCGTCATATTGTTTTTGTGGAGGGGTTGGTGTGGCATGAATTTTCTTGGTTTTTCATTTATGTAGAGAAGTTTGTCTTGAGGTTCCTTCAAAAGTACTCTTGTGTTTCCTTTTGTTATGCTCAACTTTCTTGGCATTCTATTTCTTGATCATGATCTCCTTAGAACCCATTGTTTTGTTAGAGTAATCTCCAATCTATTGACATGGTCGTAGTTGTCGGGGTTGAGGGTTGTAACTATCTCTCGCATTGGTATGGTTAGACCATTTATAAACCTATTGACCTTCTTGTGCTTTGGAGTTATGAAAATCTGACATAGCAATGCGAGATCATCAGTGCATAGGCTAAAATTTCTATTCCTTTCATGGTTAAGATCCATAGCTCTTGTTTTTTTTATTTCATTCAAGGGTTAATCCTTCCATACAAGCATTAGATTTAGTTCTTCCTATGTTGTGGCATAAGCTAATTCAATGCCAATAGCTCTCGTATAATTGTTCCACCAGGTAAGATATGCGTTCATGAAGGTGCATGTAGAAAACTTAACATAATAGTTTTCTGCACACGAACTGAGTTTGAATATCGATTCCATCTTCTTTATCCACAAAGTAAATCCTATAAATCCATGATTATCGTAGAAGGCCCTGGGTTGATAGTTCAAGAATTCTTCGTAAGTGAATAGTCTTGGAACGTCATTATTACGCCCATGGATACTGTTTCCAATTCTATCTTGTTCAAAGGTATTATTCCTATTTGCTTCATATGTGGCCAATGTGTTAACTACTTGTTGCTCAATCTTTAACTCTATTCTACTTGCGTCAGGTGATGGTGTCAGCGTTAAATTAACACTTGTTAATCTCTTGTGAGACATTGCTTCGTCTTATTACAATCAATTTAAAGAGAAAATAAGTTGCGTGAAATATCACTGTAATATAGGTGATACAATAATTTTGCCAAACATTCTGAATTGACATGGGGTTCATCCGAGAATAACTTACTATTAGTATTATGTGTATTCAATACCACAAAAGGTTGTATCTACACGGAGTATGAAAAAAGGAAATTGTTGAGTATTTGGATCAATAGTGCAAATTGACGAAGAAATTGTTACAGATTAATTTTGACCACTACTTGATGTTTTGGTCATATCTCAAGATTTGTTACTCTGATTTACTCGAATAAACATGTTGTGGAAAAGTGATTGTCAACCATCAAACCGAGATGAGATGTTGAGTACAGGAGAAACGAACGAGTCATTGTCAACCATCAAAATCGACAAAACATAAGGAAAACTCGGCATCTCTAAGGATACTTATTCCGACCAAATTGTAACGCCCGTAGATCCGGGCTAGTCAATTTACTGATAATAGGGGTCGAAAACGACTTTTCGACAAAATATTATGTAGAATAAACAATCTTAACCAAGTTGTAGAATATGTCTCAAGGGTTCCGTACATATAAAGAATGCCGAAATCCGAGTTATAATGAAGAAGTTATGGCCCGTTGAAGTTTTTCGGCAAAACCGGCATGACACCGGGGACGTAAATAGTGAATTTATGATGAAGGACTTTTTAGCCTTAGTGATCTAAACCAAATTTGTAGTATAGGTTAAACCGAGAACATCCATAAAAAGAACGCCCAAATCTGAGTTCGTATGAGGAAGTTATGATTTTTTTTAAGATTCGGGTTAATAGTGCACGACCCGAAACTCGAATTTTAGTTCGAGCGGCTTTTCGCTTACGCGACCTAAATGAGAGTTGAATATCTCATTAATAGGAACTCAACGGTAAAAATACAGTCGAAAACGGAGTCCGTATGAAGGAGTTACGAATTTTTCACGGTCGTTTAACAATCTAATCACCTCCTACTGTTAAATTTAAGATCGGTTGAGAATTAGCCGATGGAGTCTAGATGAAAGTTGTAGATCTTGTTTTTACCTACATGTGGATATAAAGAACGTCAAAAACGGAACTCGTATACGAAAGTTATGGGGTTTAGAAGTCGGCAGGATGCTGCTGCAAAAGGGGTGACGTGGCTGAATAAGGGCCAAGATTTTCTCCCCAAGGCAAGCCACCAGAGGGTGACAACTGTCATGGACTCGACGAGTAGGAGGACCTACTCGACGAGTAGACCTATTTTCCAGCCTATAAATAGAGGTGCCGGACTTCCTCATTCTTCACACCTTCCCAACTTCACTTTCTCTCTCTAAACTCTCTCTCTAACCCCCCAAACCCCCCCAAAAGCCTAGGGAACTAGACCCCGAAGGAAGACCCGCGGCTCCCGGAGTCCCGAGAAAAGAGTCTTTCGGGTCGGGAACGCTGCTCCAGCGAAGCCCGGTTTTCGAGAAAACCCGCTGTAAGTGAGCTACGCCTACCCTATCTTTAGCATAGCTTATGTTTCGATATAGTAATGTGATTAGGACCTTATAAGGAGTATTTGGGCTATTATTATGGGTTATATAAGTATTGTTTAACGGTTATATAATAGTAATAATAGATTGACTATTAATTAGTCTTGTCAAACGTTAGACGAAACTCTAGTGGTAATGATACTAGGTTTTGTCAAGGGATAATTGTTTTAAGAGTAACGAAGTGCTGTCCGAGTGCCGACTCACCACCTTACCAGGTGAGTGCATAGTTACTTTCATCTTACACATAGATATGAAGTATTTTATATAAATTATGTGCTATGTGTGCATATTATTTGAATACTTGCTGTCTATGCTGGATGAACGATTTTATACATGTTTTAAATGATTTAAACTGTATATGTATTTTATATCTACGATAATGTTGGGGTAAAACACGGGTAGATGGAATATGAGTTGGATGATGAGTTGAGAGGTGTTATAGATCACGAGGTGAGGGTGAGAGGTGGACGATGTGAGAAGCCTTTTCCCAAATGATGGCCCCATCATTCAGCAGAGTATGGATGACAACCACGGACTATTCTAGACAGTCCAGTGGAACACTAGCAGGCTCGCAACCTGTAGGTGTTGTGAACGATGTGTTCACCCGGTGTACTTTAAACCTTGGTAATCATGCAGACTTGATGCCTAAACCCTGGTGATCATGTAAACTTGATGCCTAAACCCTGGTGATCATGCAGACTTGATACCTAAACCTTGGTGATTATGCAGACTTGATGCCTAAAGCCTGACGACTATGCAGACTTAGTGTCCGTTGTGTAAACCGTGGCAATGATGGACTTTGTTCCGATTCCTTAGGATGAACCTTAGGAATGAGTGAACGAGAAATAGCTGATTCTTAGGGTAGATACTTAAGAATAAAGAAGATAATGGGGATGAGTAATTGGGTTGATTGCTTAATTGTTTAAACATAATAATTATATTATTGTGGGTTGAAAACCCTATGTACTCATCAGGTTTCGCAACCTGACCCATTTAGTTTATTTATATCACAGGTGTTGTTATGATGTCACATTACACTGAGAGTTTAAGAAGATGTAAATCACTAGTGATAATGAATGTAAGTTCTGTTTATGATTATGTTTTTATATTGACGATGACATCCAAAATGTTTTTAAATTGAATAAAAATACTTTTCTTCGGAAATGCTTTGATAATGTATTTATCATGTTTTACTGGGAACAAATTCCGCAACACTTTTATTAAAAGGGGTACTCTGATTTTTATAAAGCATAAACAAAATCGGTCTTTTCTGGCCATGAAAATGGGGATGTCACAGTTGGTATCAAAGCATTAGTTTAAGCGAACTAGGAATAATGATTTATTTCTAGACTTAAACTTAGAATGCTAAGCAATGATTGTGAGGAGTGTATCTAATAAATTTAGGTAATACACCTGAATAGACACAAGCACTAGATTATATAGGGAAAATAAATAACATGATTTTATGTGCTAAATGATTTATGATATGCGTTATATGATCGGATCTAAGGTATGTTGCCGATTGGTTCTAGAAACTTTATGTGTTCAGGTTTCTAAACGTTTAATTACGATATTAGAACTGACATGTAATTTTTCAAAGTAATAAGGAAGAATACGCGTCTAAATCTTCCTCTATCTGTATTCTCGTCTCGATATACCGAACGCCTGCTTTGGTGTGCAGAACATCATGGTGAAGACTCGTATTGAATTGAGTGAATGGAGGAAATGAGAAGGCTTACGATACTAAATGGTACCTGTCAGAAGATATCGTAAGAGTGATATCATGCCTTTAGAATGCGTCTAATAAATAATACGTCTAGTAAGGGAGACGTAAAAGTTTGATTAGCAGAAAGAAAGATTTTTGGTATTATCCATGAATTTATCCCATCGTCTGACGTTTCCATCACCAACCGAGTGAAGCAGAATTGATGATTAAAGATACGCATGGAAGAAGTCGTAGTAGAGTCTAGGGAAAATTATATGATTGTTTGGACACATTTGTATGTGTTAAAATTGTTTATGTGATAATGACTTGGAAAACTGCAAAACAAAACTTGGGACGTGTATGAGTAGGTGTGAATGGTAGTAGATGCAATACTACCGGAAGCATAGGACTCACGCTTGGATCAGGAAAAGTCACAAGGCTACCAAGAAGATAGTAATTGATACCGTTTTATTCAAATATGTCGTTACCATCATTTCGGTAATGACTAAGAAGATTGTTGTTATTTCGACCCTAGTGGTCATATCAAATTGAGTCTGACTACGATGAGTATGTTACGTCGTTCAGTGAACCAAGTTCGATGTAGCATTTGACTTAAGCCAGAAGATTGAAGTGAGAGATAATCAAAGAGATTAATAGAAGTATCTCGCTCCTTGTTAAAGAAGTTAGTAGCTAGAAATGCTACATGTTAAAATGTGATTCTATCACATTAGAACATGAAGGAAGGTATAGTCTGTTCTGGAATTTAACTCTAAAGGACCTGAGTCCAAGAAATGCATCATACGATGAGAGGTCATTAGAACATGACACATCATTCTATTATGATAATCGAAGGAAGAAACTTATCTCAAGTTGTTAAAGAAGGATTCTCCAATAAAGATCGAGATTGTGACATGAAGATCATGACTGAAAGTCTAACATAAGATAGAGAGCGGGTCCAAGATCGGGCACCGCCTGCAGTCAGGAAGTCTTAGAGTTAAATACTCGTTCGAAGAAACATCAAAGTTACGGTTATTACTTAGGATGAAGAGATAACGTATGGAGTCATCATGTGAACCCTGTTTCGTTGATGATTCCGGGACGTAATCATCCTAAGGGGGATATAATTGTAACGCCCGTAGATCCGGGCTAGTCAATTTAGAGATAATAGGGGTCGAAAATGACTTTTCGACAAAAGATTAATTAGAATAATTAATCTTGACCATGTTGTAGAATATGTCTCAAGGGTTCCGTACATATAAAGAACACGGAAATCCGAGGTATAACGAAGAAGTTATGGCCCGTCGAAGTTTTTCGGCAAAACCGGCACGACACCGGGAGACGTAAATAGTGATTTTATGATGGAGGAATTTTTAGCCTTATTTATCTAAACCAAAATTTTAGTATACGTTAAACCGAGAACATCCATAAAAAGAACGCCCAAATCTGAGTTCGTATGAGGAAGTTATGATTTTTCTAGGATTCGACTTAGCAATGCACGACCCGAAACTCGAATTTTAGTTCAAGCGGTTTTTGGCTTACGCGACCTAAATGAGAGTAGAAGATCTCATTAATAGGAACTCAAATGTAAAAATACAGACGAAAACGGAGTCCGTATGAAAGAGTTACGATTTTTTCGCCGTCATTTAACAGTCTAATCTCCTCCTACCATTAAATTTAAGATCGGTCGAGAATTAGACGATGGAGTCTAAATGAAAGTTGTAGCTCTTGTTTTTACCTACGTGTGGATATAAAGAACATAAAAAACGGAGCTCTTATACGAAAGTTACGGGGTTTAGAAGTCGGCAGGATGCTGCTGCAAAAGGGGTGACATGGCTGAATAAGTGCCAAGATTTTCTCCCCAAGGCAAGCCACCAGAGGTTGACACCTAGCATGGACTCGAAGAGTAGGAGGACCTACTCGACTAGTAGAGGTGTTTTCCAGCCTATAAATAGAGGTTCCAGACTCCCTCATTCTTCACACCTTCCCAACTTCACTTTCTCTCTCTAAACTCTCTCTCTAACCCCCCAAACCCCCCTAAAAGCCTAGGGAAGTAGACCCCGAAGGAAGACCCGCGGCTCCCGGAGTCCCGAGAAAAGAGCCTTTCGGGTCCGGAACGCTGCTCCAGCGAAGCCTGGTTTTCGAGAAAACCCGTTGTAAGTGAGCTATGCCTACCCTATCTTTAGCATAACTTATGTTTCGATATAGTAATGTGATTAGGACCTTATAAGGAGTATTTGGGCTATTATTATGGGTTATATAAGTATTGTTTAACGCTTATATAATAGTAATAATAGATAGACTATTAATTAGTCTCGTCAAATGTTAGACTAAACTCTAGTGATAATGATACTAGGTTTCGTCAAGGGATAATTGTTTTAAGAGTAACGAAGTGCTGTCCGAGTGCCGACTCACCACCTTACCAGGTGAGTGCATAGTTACTTTCATCTTACACAGAGATATGAAGTATTTTATATAAATTACGTGCTATGTGTGCGTATTATCTGAATACTTGCTGTCTATGCTGGATGAACGATTTTATGCATGTTTTAAATGATTTAAACTGTATATGTATTTTATATCTACGATAATGTTGGGGTAAAACATGGGTAGATGTAATAGATAGAATATGAGTTGGATGATGAGTTGAGAGGTGTTATAGACCACGAGGTGAGGGTGAGAGGTGGACGATGTCATTCAGCAGAGTATGGATGACATCCACAGACTATTCTAGACAGTCCAGTGGAACACTAGCAGGCTCGCAACCTATAGGTGTTGTGAACGATGTGTTCACCTGGTGTACTCTAAACCTTGGTGATCATGCAGACTTGATGCCTATACCCTGGTGATCATGCAGACTTGTTGCCTAACCCTGGTGATCATGCAGATTTGATACCTAAACCTTGGTGATCATGCAGACTTGATGCCTAAATCCTGGCGACTATGCAGACTTAGTGTCCGTTGTGTAAACCGTAGCAATGATGGACTTTGTGCCGATTCCTTAGGATGATCCTTAGGAATGAGTGAACGAGAAATAGCTGATTCTTAGGGTAGATACTTAAGAATAAAGAAGATAATGGGGATGAGTAATTGGGTTGATTGCTTAATTGTTTAAACATAATAATTATATTATTGTGGGTTGAAAACCCTATGTAGTCATCAGGTTTCGCAACCTGACCCATTTAGTTTATTTATATCACAGGTGTTGTTATGATGTCACATTACACTGAGAGTTTAAGAAGATGTAAATCACTAGTGATAATGAATGTAAGTTCTGTTTATGCTTATGTTTCTGTATTGACAATGACATCCCAAATATTTTAAAATGAATAAAAATACTTTTCTTCGGAAATGTTTTGATAACGTATTTATCATGTTTTACTGGGAACAAATTCCGTAACATTTTTATTAAAATAAGTACTATGATTTATATAAAGCATAAACAAAATCGGTCTTTTCTGGCCATGAAAATGGGGATGTCACACAAGTCATATATATACGTGTGTGTTGTCTTTCGTTGTACGTTTTTTAGACGTGAGTTTCGAGTAGTTACGCCTCTCCGAAATGTTTGATAGTCGAATTCCATGGTGGGATTCTTAATCCGATTAACGAGGGTTATAAAATGTATGTTAATGGATGACCAGATGTGAGTGATCAGACTAACAATTTATGGGGTTAAGTTGTCTAGAAGTTACAATATGAGACTCGATGAGTCAGGTAACAAACTATTACCAGATTCGGTTAATGGTCAGATAATGTGACATCCCCATTTTCACGGCCAGAAAAGACCGGTTTTTGTTTATGCTTTATAAAAGTCAGAGTATCTCTTTCAATAAAAACGTTGTGGAATTTGTTCCCAGAAAAACATGATAATTTCATTATCAAAGCATTTTCGAAGAAATGTATTTTTATTCCTTTAAAAACATTTGGGATGTCATCGTCAATACAGAAACATAAGCATAAACAGAACTTACATTCATTTATACTAGTGATCTATATCTCATTAATCTCTCAGTGTAATGTAACTTCACATCGTCACCTGTGACACAAGTAAACTGAGTGGGTCAGGTTGGGAAACCTGGTGAGTACATAGGGTTTTCAACCCACAATAATATAATTATTATGTGTAATCATCAAACAATTAATACAATTACCCATCCCCGTTATCTTCTTTATTCCTAAGTACATTCCCTAAGGATTTATCCTAAGGGTCGTCTCCTACGTCATATTTACCTCTCATCTCCTTACATCACATTTCCTTATATTTTTGTTCCTAAGGACTCTCCCTAAGGATCATCGCCTACATCGCATAGACAGTATTGATTTAGGGATTAATCCCTCAATACGTGCCCAACAAGGGTTAGGGCATCATCGCTTGAATACGTAGTTACAACATCGCCTGAACTCGTAATTCATAGTTAGGGGTTAGGGTATCATCGCATGAATACGTAGTTACAACATCGCCTGAACTCGTAATTCATAGTAAGGGGTTAGGGTATCATCGCATGAATACATAGTTACAACATCGCCTGAACTCGTAATTCATCAGCTACAGGTTATGAGCCTACTGGTGTTTCCACGGGGTTGTCTATAATAGTCCGTGGTCGCCATCTATACCCTGGTAGATGACTACATCTCCAAATTGTCGGACAAGGTTATTGTATCTTTCGTCCTACATCATCGATTCATCATCACCTATCTATCCTCACCTAATTATCATCACCTTCCTATCATCACATATCTCTCATCATTTTATTTTATCACACATCAACTATTTCATCTACCCATGTTTTATCCCAACATATTTGTAGATATAAAATAAATATACCGTTTAAATCTTTTAAAACATGTATACAATCGTTCATCCAGCATAGACAACAAGTATTCAAATAATATACACACATATCACGTAATTTATATAAAATACTTCATATCTATGTGTAAGATGAAAGTAACTATGCACTCACCTGAAAAAGGTGGTGATTCTGCCTTCGAGCAGTGCTTCGTTATCTCAAAACAATTATCCGATAAAACCTAGTATCAATACCACTAGGGTTTAGTCTAACGTTATCCGTGAGTAATTAATAGCTAGCTGTTATTATTATTATATAAGCGTTAAACAACACTCTATATAAATCATAATAATAGCCCAAATAATTATTTTAAGGTCCTAATAATGTTACTATATTTAAACATAAGCTATACTAAAGATAGGTTAGGTACAACTCACTTACATCGGGTTTCCTTGGAAACTGGGCTCCGCCGAAGCAGAGTTTCTAAGCCGAAAGGCTCTTTTCTCGAGGCTTTGGGAACCTCGGGGCTTCCTTCGGGTGCTAGGGGGTTTACCTAGACTTTAGGGGGGGGGGGGGGGTTAGGGCTTTAGAGAGAGAAACTAGAGAGAGAAAGAAGGGTTTGAAGGTGTGAGGAAGTGAGCGAACCCAACACCTCTATTTATAGGGGTGCTGACTGATGGACTCGCCGAGTTGGGGAATGTCGCAACCTTCTGGTGGTGCGATGTGTCCAATTCTGGCGGTGCCACGTCACCCCCTATCGCGTATCAGCCTTAAAACTTAGAAAAATCATAACTCTCGCATAAGAGCTCCATTTTCTAGGTTATTTTTTACAATGCGTAGGTAAAATCAAGATCTAGAACTTTCATTTAGACTCCGTTGGCTAATTCTCGACCGATGTAAAATTTAATAGCAGGAGGCGTTTAGACTATTAAATGACCGCGAAGAATTCGTAACTCCGTCATACGGACTCCATTTTCGTCTTTATTTTTACCTTTGAGTTCCTATTAATGATCTCTTCAACTCTCATTTAGGTCGTGTAAGCCAAAAACCGCTCGAACTAAAATTCGAGTTTTGGGCTGTACACTGATAAGCTGAAACTTTGAAAAATCATAACTTCCTCATACGAAGTCAGATTTGGGCGTTCTTTTTATGGATTTTATCTTTTTAACATACTCTACGACTTTGGTTTAGACTACTAAGGCTAAAAAGTCTTCTATCGTAAATTCACTTTTTACGCTTCCCAGTGCCATGTCGGTTTTGCTGTAAAACTTCGACGGGCCATAACTTCTTCGTTATAACTCGGATTTTGATGTTATTTATATGTACGAAACCCTTTAGACATATTATACAACTTAGTTAAGATTATTTTTTCTAAATAATCTTCCATTAAAAACTCAATTTTGACGCTCATTGTCTCTAAATTGGATAGCCCAGATCTGCGGGCGTTACAGATAAAGAGCCACTATAGTAGTTGTGATTGTCATTAAGTCTGTACAAGTTCGAAAAAACCTAGTGTATTATCCAAATAGTTATGGACAAGCAAGTGGCTTACGAAGCAACATAAGATCCAAGATCAGAGTGCTAGTCATCACTTACTAGCCATGTGAGTACATTTTGATTTTCTAAGTACATAGCAAAGTAAATGATTTTATATGAAAAAGTGTAAATCGTCACTTGGTGTGACTAAGCTTGTTTATCAGAAAAAATGATTATATGTGAAAAAGTGTGAATACGTCACTAGGAGTGACAATGAATGATTATATGAAAAGTGTTTTATCGTTAAAGGTTTTAGAATTTAAACCCCTTTTTTTTAGTTTTGTAAAAAGGAATTGTTTTGGTAAAACAGGTATGCTATAAGATTGGGCAATGACAGCTATGGTGTCACACTTGACCAATGGCGGAAATGCCGAGGTTGGAACATAAACATTGGATCATAGTTAATAAGTTCTACAAATATAAGTAAAAAATGAAACAAAAGGCCTAGTAGATCAACACACCAAAGAAATGTATTATTCCCTGGCATATAGAGTGTGTCTTCCAGCTCCTAGGATCCTCAAGATATATACGTTTGAAAATAACAAGTTAACAATAATGTTAGGGAACTTTATATGTTTTGCCTCTGTATGTTTTTATAATCAAAAGTGTTTTTGGACTCATGAATTATAAAAGTATAAAAATTCAACACGTTGAACATTGTAAAATACTTACAGGTAAAAAGATTTATATTTATAACTTTGAATCCTAGTGTTTTTATAATCGAGAGTGTGTTTAAACTAATGAATTATAAAAAGCATAAGATGCAACATGATCTACTCTTGTAAACCTATACATGTAAAAGAGTTTTGTTTATCTCCGGGTATTTCTATAAGACAAAATTGCAAGAATGGTCCCTATGCTATGTCAAAACTTGCATGTTTGGGCTAAAACAATTTGGACTAGCATTAGTGGTCCAAAAGTTTTATTTTCTTGTGAGTTTGGTCCAATTTTGGTTTCAACTTTTTTGTAAAGATGATTTTGCGCTTATTATTTAATTTTCCAATTTTTTTATCACCAACAATTAAAAAAAATTAAAAAGTAAAACAAAAATAAAATATCCTCTCACACACTCTCTCTCAACATCGAATAAACTCAACTCCATTTGAGAATCTAAAAGTGATGTGAAGACCTATTCAAGTGAGGAAAGATCAAAAATACTAGAAGGGCCTATCTTTTTCTAGATTTATGTGTGTGAATTGATGTGTGTATTTATATTAGATCTTTCTTGTGGTCATTGCTCCATGGAATCCACCATCCTAACATCAACCGTCGCTGCTACCTCAACCATAGAGGTCTCAAAGAAAAAAAAACCTAAGAGAACCCCAACCAAAGATCGAAAATCGCCCCACTTTGCCTCAATCCAATAAATTATAATAAATAAAACTATCTCTTGTGTTATACTTTTGTGTTATGTTCTATATATATCTGTATGCCTCAATCCAATATCCTTACGTCGCACAGCCTAGCGTTTCCACTGCCGGCTGAGGGTGTGATATTATGAGTATAATATATTTAATATGTATTATAAACATAAAATTAATCACAATTGGTCTTTAATACATAGCGGTTCGCGATGGTTTGACTGGCGAAAAACGACCCATATTTACCAATTGTTACATTCTCCCCCTGTTAAAAATAAAAATTCGTCAGGAAATTCAGCTTGTAGATGTGGTATCCTCAAACAACTGGGGATATTTTCATTCTGCTTGATCTCATACATGATCTTTCTGTACTTTTCTTGTGCATGTGAGTCATAGTTATATTTCAAATTCGAATTGTCGAAAAAATCAGTGATTCTACTCTAATCCCACATGCAGATGTGGAAGAGGGAATAAGGCAAAGTCAACATTCTAAGGTAATCCAACCCTATAAATACCTCTAACGTATAAATACCTCTGACGTTTATGGAGTACATCAGGATAGGTTACAGACTAAAGGTATGTCTTTGTTCTCCCTGTTCTTTTGTCTACTACATGTCTTAAACAAGCATAATACTCCATGTGTAATTATTTCCAAGTCTTTGCTTAAGATACGAGTTCAGGGTTGATCTCTCTCGATATCTTATGTGATTGGGGTCACTTTATATGTTAAGGGGTTTCATTCAGTGTTTTCATAGTGCAATGATTTAACGGGACTATAGAAGCGATTTAATCAAGTAATGAAGCGAGATCAGAAATGAAACGAATTAAGAACACAGAGAGTAAATATAATCTTGTTTCAGCTCACATTATTCTTTCACGATACAAAGAGTTTTAGACAGAAGTGTAGCAAAAGTTCTATCTAACTATTGTATCCTTCCCTATTTATAGGAGAATACAAAGCACACAAGAAATACACAGGACTAAATGATTACAGTTCCGAAATCACAATGCCTTTGTAATAATATTACATTACATAACGAAAACAAAATAACCTTCGACACCTTACATCATATTTCGACTCTTACAATCTCCCCCTTTGTAAGCAGTGTCGAAATCAGGTTATCAAAACTTGAGTAGCCATATGCAATGTTCTTATCTCTGTATACCACTTCATGAATTTCTTCAGTTCAACTTTATCCCCATCATTATTCTTTTTACAACTATTCATACACACAATGAAGTTTGTATATTGAGTAGCTGTGTATCTTTCAACATCACATGATTGGAATAAGAACTTCATTTGTTTTCCCTTCTTGCTTTTTCAAATGAAAATGATCCCCAAAGGTTGCAGACGTATCTCCCCATCAACATACATCTTTAAATCAACTTGAATCTTCAACACTGACTGAGGAACCATAATTTCTTTTCTCATTGACAATGCTAATTCAACATCAGTCAATGCTAGACTATCATAGTAATTGTCTATGAAAAGCTTGATATGACCTAACCCCAAATGTAGCACTTCTTTACTTGTTCCTTGATGTTTCGAAGCATCCAAGTCTTTGAGAATGTTCGCAACTTGAATAAGGTCATTCAAATTTATCAAAGGAAAATCAGCAATTGAGAAGTCGAAAGCAACATTATTTGCCCTCACAACATGGTATTGAAAATTTTGCAACATATTCTCGAAAAGCACATCCTGGGTTATGCTCAACACTCGAACAATCTTCACGAGTGACCAAACCTTTTCCTATTCCTTTCTCAGCACAACATGGAATCTCAGCTTCATATGAATGAAATCATCTTTATTCTTGAATTGATCAACAATTTTATACTGAGCTGTGAGAAACATCATGTCATTAACTAGAAAGTCGAGCTGATTTATGTCAGAATTCTCGATGGCATAACTTTTTCTTGGCTTCTTTTCGAACTAATACATTTCATTGTAAGCTACTCTTGCTTCGATATTCTCATAACTGTGTAGCTTCCTTCGATCACCTTTTTTCAAATTAGGAGCATCATTTTGACGAAACCTCAATATACTTTGAATTTGGCACTGTTTCTCTATTTTTGCATCAATCTCAGCTTTTCTTTCTTCCTTTGATTTCTCTAAAAGAATCCCTTTTCCATTATCTTGATTTGTTTCAGGTTGCTTAGATTTCAAAGAACTACCTTCACCTGTAGACCCAATTAAAATGCCTTTAGAAATTGGACTTGTAGTTGTTATAGTTGATACCACCGGATTAGCCTTCGAAATTATTGGTTTTGGTGTTGGAATATGAGTTATAAAGACTTTAACAACAACCTTTTCTTCTTCATTAGTTTTCCCAGAGGCACATTCTCCTTTACCAACACTCCTCCTTTCTCCCTCTTGCACCCCTATGACAACATGTGGGGCATTTGTTGGTAAGAGATTTATCAACTGAGGCAATGGGGCTAACTCCTTCTGAATGGTAGTTTCGAATAAACAAAACTTATGAGTTAAGAACTCAGGAGTTAAAAGAGATGAAGACCCAGACATCGAAACCAGCTCTTTAAATTCACGAAGCATGACATCAAGCTTCCTAAAACTTGTAATATCACCAATTTGTTTATCTTCAATCTTGGGAACTAGAGATTGATAACATTCCACCACCTTTGTTACAACCCCTGCAACAATATCGACTTTCAAAAGTAGAGCAGAGTAACAGGTACTCAACTCATTAATCTCTTTTGCCACATCAACCTTCAATTCCTCAAGCTTTCGATTTACATATTCTCTTACAGTCTTGACATCCTTATGAAAAGAACATGTCGTTCCTTCACAACCGTTCTCAGCTCCTTGATTTCACCATTGAACATATCAGATTGAGCTTTGACTTGGAGCTCATTATTTTTGTCTATGACATCCAACTTGTGTTGAAGTCGAAGCTCCTAAGCTTTGAGCATGACATCGACTTCACTGGTAGATACAGAGTGTTTGCCTCCTGGATCTGCTTGTGATTGCAGTAAGGAATTAAGCTTTCTATTTAGAATCTTGAACTAGTTCCCCGACATAAGAATATGATCTGGGATGTCTTCTTCTTCTGGATCAAATTCTAAGTAAGAAAATGATCCTCAAAAACCCTCCATCATCAGTATCATCATCATTCATTGTTTTAGGTGGGTCAATGGATTGAGATGGAAAAAGAGAAGTGATAGGTTGATTCATGACTTGATCAAAAGTTGGGGAATGTATGGATGTAGAAATAGTTATGAAAAATGGTGGTAGAGAAGTAGTGGTAGTGATGGTAGAGGTTTTGAAAATACCTTGACTAATAGAAACCAGGTTTTCCTTGTTCGGAACTCCTTCACCCATGTTGACATGTGCAATGGTATCAGATACGTGTGTAGGGATGCCTGAGGTTCGAACCTCCTCATTAGATGACTTGGTTAACAAAACTCAGGTGGTATGATAGAAGTCTTCTCAGGAGTCGAAAATTTGGTTGAGTCACCAAGAATAGTAGATGTGTCCACTATTGAAGTTTTCATAGAGCTACTTGAAATTCCTATCTCCTCGAAATTCGATTTGACAGTAGATTTCTTCTTAGATGAAACATCACCCAATGGTGTTTCAGGAACTTCTTCATCTTCCATGGAATCTTCCTGAATAATCAATTTTATCTTCTTTCTCTTCTTTGAAATATGTTTAGCAACATCCTCAACCCTTCGCTTCTTAGAGGATGGAGAAACAGGTACAGGAACTTCACGAATGAAAAGAACTTTCCGAGTGACATAAGGCTTTCGAACCATTGAAGGAGAAAAGTTGGATGACCTTTCAGGAGATTTTCGTGACCGATGAGCTATCTTTTTAAGGCGCTTGAACACGCCAGTTTTCGAAGGTACTATTTCCTTTGTAGGCTCAACTGTTTCGGTTTCAATAGGCTTTTCTGATTTCTTCGAAACTTTGACTCCCTCTCCAGCCTTTTTCTTTAGTGACTTTGTTACTTGCTCTTCTTGAATAGGTTTCGAAGGACTAGTTTCAACAACCTTCTTTGGATTTCGAGATTTATTTGAAGAACCTTCATCAGAACGTGGTAGTAAAACTGTAGTTTCGTTATTAGGACTAATAGTCTGTAAATATGCCAATAACGCCGGATTCGATGGATCAACATTTTTTAGCATTCCATCTGGAATTCAAGCAACTGATGGAAACACATTCATATCATCTTCAATAGATTTTGGGTAGTGATACTTCACAAACTTAGCTTTTGGTTCATCAACAGGTACCTGAACACCTTCCTTCTCATATGCATATTGAAAAATCAAACTCCAATACCTAGTACAAGAAACTCGATCCATAGCATTAGTACTCTCCACACTCTTCAAGAACTCCTTCTACATTTGTGTGGCATAATCCGTTATTAGATCATAGTATATTCCAACCACCATTGCATACACCTCCAGTCTTCCTTTATCCAAGCCAACACTTCGATCGGTCAGACATCAAAGATAGATGCCAAAGAGAAAATTCCAGATACACGGAAGGCCTGACTTCTTGAACTCACTTATCTTGGTAAGAGTGGGTTGATAACCCATCTCACTGAACATGTGTAGCACCTGTTCATTAGTGACTTTGTAGAAAGGTGGAGAATTATGGATTTCGAGAATCTTAGCAAAAAGCTTCTTGGACAAACAAAACATCTTGTCATTCACCAGACTAAACGTAACTGTATCCATTGTCTTGCTGTATGTGGCAGTGGAACCAAAATTGAGAGGCAAGACATAGGAACTTCAAATGAACTAAACAACACAATAGATAAAACCAAATGTTTCAGAGCAACAATTATCATCTCGAGTTCTTCTGGATAAACTAAAACATCACCATCAACTTGATAATTCGTACTTTGTATCTTCATAATGGGTTTAGAAGATACGTCGTCATTAGTATTGGATTGAAGAGTAGCCATTACTAGGGTTTTCTTGGAATCGTGAAGAACAAAGGGAAAAGAGGGCACAAATCGTCTTTGAGTATGCTTGGAAAGTGTAAAATTGGAATGAAGACCCTATTTCCCTTTTTTATATGTATCCCTAATTTGAATCTCAAACGGTTACCATCAATGAACATGACACGTGGCCTTTGTAAATCACACCATTAGCCGTTAAAGGCGCCATTTCAGATAAAGTGATTAACACAGTATCCTAGAAACACGCACATTTATCAAACCGTCACATCAAAAGTCTCTTCGTAAGTACCTAACAGATAAGGACCAAAAACCTTCGGAATGGAGGTTGGCCTCTTTCGCTTTTGGGTTTGAAAACGAAGTCATATGCTAGACTTTCGAAATCATTAGCTTGAGTTGGTAATACTCAGATGCTCAAGGATTTTGGATCTGTGATGTCGAAAATATAATTTCGACATAAAAGCAGATAAATCCTGGGCAAAGATTGCTTCGGTAATCATCAAGAGAGATGATCAACAACTTGTGTGGTTTCCCGTGAATTACAATCGAATACTTGTTAAGAAGTATTGAAGGGATTCTTTTAGCCTGGGTTCGGAGGTGGCTTAAAAATTTCGTTACAATGCACAACTAAACAGAAGTGTGACAAGTTGTAAACGAAACTATGTGACAACCAGAAATTTCTATTCTAAACAATCACTCACTTCAATAGAAATCATAACTGTTCCAGCTATCTGTTAAGCATTTTGGGGTCAGTTTAAGTGTTTTAAAGCTTAGTACTTTAAGGAATAACAGGAGAGAGGATGCCCTAGGTTCATTGTGCATCATTTTCGCAAAACTCCGAGAGTTAGGAGTTTTCGAACCAAATGGTGTTTGGACCGAAAACCCCCATGAGTATATATATGACACTTAGCCATATTTGTCACTTTTCACTCTTTCAAGAACAAGAACCGAAATCCTCTCAAGTATCATCCGATTTTCCTTCTAAATCTTTAAAATGTAAGTGTTTCTTACCCTATCTAGTTGATTCCTTCCATATTCAAGTGTTTTTACATTTCATCCATGAAATCATTCCATTTATGTAGATCTTCAAGTGTTCTTGGTTACACAAAGAACACCAAGAACACACATTAGTGTTTTGGGCCGAAAACACCCTTCTTTGCTTTCATATTGTAAGTATCTATCTCTTATACTTGTTACCTAGTAAGGATACCTAATTTAGAGCCTTGAAAACATCTATTTATCCAAGAACAAATGTGTTTTCGGTCTAGTGCATCTCCTTAGACCGAAAACCCGTATGAAAGGTGCAAAATGACTTTAAGCCTTTCCTTATGCTTAGTATTGAGTCTAGAACTCTTCTTTGCTTGTTGAAAGCCCTTGGAAATCACCTTATGCATCAAAGATCATGAGTTTTCAGCCAACCATTTGGGCCAAAAACCTCTTGGACCGAAAACCATATGGGCTGAAAACCACAAGAAACATAACACTTAGACCGAAAACTCCCTTAAGTGGCTTTACAACCCTTAGATGCCACCCTTGGTACTTCTAGCACTTGAATCAAAGTGTTTTCCATGACCTAGGGTGTCTTAACTTGGTTAATTAGTTATTAAATGACTAATTGGATACATATATGTGTTATTATATGATAAATAGGATCCATGTGTGTGCTCAAGTCTTCACTTGACACTTAGCATCCTATACCATCCGTTCATCCATACCCCTTACTACAGGTGAGTTTATACCCCTTAATTAACCTTTGAAATGTTATTAAATGTTTTTATGGGGGGGGGGGGGGGGAATACAAGTTGAATCTTGTTAGTTATTAGATCAATCACATGTGATTTATAACTAGCATATAAATGGAATTTCTATACTTTAAACTGTTTTACCAAACAAATGACTCCAAACTGTTTATCAAACTACTTTACATGTCAAACTCTTTATCAAATTCACTTTTGTATACTAAACCTTTCTTTTACAGTTTTTGAACTTATATATTGATTAAATCCATGTCTACTACATATATAGTTATATAAATAAGGTTTGAAGGACTTAGAACTGATAACCCACTTTACTTCTTGTCCTTGTTTGGTTGTGGTCTTAAAGTATCCAGTTGTTTGTCAGAGTGTCGTTGAATCCTTACTTATATATTATGTATATGTGTATAGATATAAAGAGTTTTATCTCATTTCAATACATTCAGTCATGCAAACAAGTTTACTAATAAACTATAATAGGTATAGTTTAGGGTTATACTACTTACTACTTCTAGTTCAATGAAGCATACAAGAGTCAGTTCATTCATGAGTCATTACTTACTACTATGAGAACATATACAATTATACTATGATGAGAACATATACAACTATACTATGATGAGAACATATACAACGATAATATGATGAGAAACAATACATTCATTACACAAGTACATACATTACATATACAAGTATACTATAACATCAATGTGATGCACTGTATCGGAGCATGCCTTCATTGTCATGGCCCGAGTTGTAACTAGAATCTCCTGGAGGGAGAGCATGAGTTTGCATATAGACCTATACTGGATTGACTATCCTACACCTTGCTGCTAGCTACAGCGGGACCTGCAGGTCTTCGGGTGCCAAATGTCATACCTTTTGACGACTTACATTGTCGTGTTTCATAGTCGATAGTATGGTACAATTAATCACATAATACCTTGATATAAATCCGGTTTAAGGTAGTTAGTACAATAGTAGTTCCTATAATACAACACTACAGTACTACATTAATTTACCCTTTACATTTAATTGGTGATTACTTCACTTAACATTAATGTAAAAACTATATTTTGATAATGATAGTTACACTTGGGAAAATTTCATACCTTTACAAGAAAAAAGCATACAAAACAGTTGTGCCTTGGTAGAAGGCTACTTTTAGTAGAAAATATAGGATTTTCTAGGAGTTACAAACTTTTACAAACACTTACAAACATTCACATACTTTTACTACAAACGTTTACAAATTCGTACATCAAACACCGTTTCAATTATTTTGATACAAACATAGACACTAAATACTTATGAACTCACCAGCTTTAATGCTGATAAACTCTTTCAAAATAACTTGTATTCTCAGGTCATCGGTAGACAGGTACCGATGCCAGATTTTGAGAAAATGGAGCGCTTTCTAGACTCATCTTATATTTTGATTTATGTTTTGGTGTCTTATATACTTCATAACACTCTTGTATTAAAATTATATATTTAATGCAATGGATGATGTTGTTTACTTGCTTACTATTATACTGTGTTGTGATACTGTACATGACGTCCTCCGCCCTAGAACGTTTCCGTCGTTCTTTGTTTTGGGGTGTGACAAACTACCTGTTTTGACCAGTGTAGTCAGTAACAAGTAAGCTTTGAAAAATTTATCAAGTAACGAAGGTTGAGAATGATACTCAGACAAAAATCATATTCTTAAAACCAAAATAAGACCTAAATCTTGTTTGGTAACAAATGTCGTAGGTTTCGAACAGTTGATCAAGATTATTTCAAAGGAAAGAATATGATTTTGAGTATCGAAAACATGTACTGAAACAAAGGTTTCGTTAATTTTGGAACAAAGTTCCCCGTTAATTCCTTAATTTGGTTCGACATGTTGGGTTTCACTTTCATCACAGTTTCATGATGTTAGATCATGAACACAAAGTTTTGATATGTATAAATCCCGATTGGTTTTTACCAGAGATCTCTTGGATATATGTCTTTGTGTGTGAATTATGTATGAATTTTGGGATGAAAAGGATTGGATAAAAGAAACAAATGTACCTCTGCTATGATTGGACCAAGCAGTAAACTCTTAACTCATATGAGAAGAGTAAGGCAGCTCATGAATTAATGAGAAGATAGCCTAATTGGGAAGGAATTCTCAGAATGAGAAAACCATTAAGACTTCGAAGCTCATAACATTATCTAAGCTTGGGTCAACGTGCTGCAGCATGCTTCTAGGGACATCTAAACTAGTACATAGTTTTTAAAATATACCTTCCCAGAAAACAACAAGCATGTACCAAGAAAACTTTCCATTCGCTATGATGTTGAGTAAAAGCTTCGCTACATCTACACAACAAGTGCAAAAATAGACAAGAAAAGGAAAATATTTTTGGATTTTTGTTTTATAAAATGAAAATAACAAAAATATGAAAAACTTTTTGATATTTTTGAATTTTTCAAAATAAAATACAAATATTTTTGGTATTTTTGATTTTTCGAAATGAAGGTAACAAAAGATAAAACACAAATATTTTTATTGTTATTAATTTTTTGACATAAAAGTAATGGAAAATTTTTTTAGTATCAAACTAACGAAAATTTGTGATTAAGCGGAGTGTACATGATGTCGAAATCAAAGCGTGTCGAAGCATTGAACATGAACAGTAACCTCTAAATGATGAACTGTCTCCACTGAATGAACACTCAACACCTTTGAATCGACACATTTGCACCATTTTCCCTTGTTATTCTTTTGAAGGAAATCCTTGCACAGAATTAGCTTCGCTTAATCCCAGTCCATTTAGTATTCTTACAAACGACTTTTCATCCAATGGCTTTGTAAAAATATTAGCAAGCTAATCAATTGTTTTTACAAAGTGAACTTCGATATTTCCATCTTCCACATGATTCTTGATAAAATGATAATGAAGTGGAATATGCTTTGTTTTCGAATGTTGTACTGAATTGTGACAAATGTGTATAGCACTTTGTGACTCACAATACAATGGAATCTTCTTCATGTTTATAGCATAATCACGTAATTGGCTTTGAATCCAAATTATTTGTGAAGTGCAAGCTGCAGCAGCAACATATTCTACTTTTGCTATGGAAATCGAGACAAATGTTTGTTTCTTCAATTGCCAGCTTACATGCTTCCCATTTAAGAGTTGACATCTGCCACTTGTACTTTTTCGATGAAGATTACAACCGCCCAAATCAACATCAGAAAATGCTTGTATGAAAAAGCCAGTTTTTGAAGGATACCACAATCCTAAGGAAATTGTTTATTTGAGATATCGAAAAATATTCTTCACTGCTGTTAAGTGTGGTTCTCTGGGATTCAATTGATATCTGGCATAATTACAAACATAAAACATAATATAAGTCCGACTTACTGTGACAACCCGAAATTTCTATCTTGTAGACTTATTTAAATCTATCAAAGTGAGACTCATTTTGCTATCTTTTAGCGAGGTTTATGGTCTATTTGAGTGTTCTAAGCCTAGTATAATCTAGGTATGGGTCTTGGGATGAGTATTTGTGAGTGTGACACCTTGTAAATGAGCCAAACACACCAACACAAGGTGTGTGTGGTCGTACACTCGAGTGTACAACCACACACTCATCCCAACGGCACACTCCCAAGTATATATATGGTCCTTGGTCATTTTTGAACACTTTTCCACTTCTTCAAGTCTAGAACTCATTTTCTCTCAAGTATCAACCATATTTTCTCATCAAATCTTCAAATCAAGTAAGTGTTGCTTCCTTAAATCGTTAATACAAGGGCTTAACTAGCCCTTCCCTTTGATTTGATCCATGAAAATACCTATTTGGTGTTAGATCTTCAAGAACACCAAGAACACCCAGAACACGCACTGCTTTTTGGACTTTAACTACACTTTTAAACCTCTAAATTGGGTATACATTTGCAATAGCTTGATATAAGCTAAAGACTCTTGAATTTATGCATGAAAAATGCCATTTGATATGATCTTCAAGTGTGTACGGCCGCACACACAATGTGTAGCCTCACACAACCTTTTAAAGGCCCAAAATAGCATCAAACTCCCATTACGGCTAAGCAATGGTCAAAACACCTTCCCTATAACATTCTTAAGGCTTCAAAACACGCTTTTGGCACACTTCATAGTGAGTGTGTGGCTGCACACACACTTGGCCGCACACTCTGGCCGCACACACATAAAACCCATGATTTTGTGGCCTTACACTCCAATATAAGGCCATACACCCCTTATGTGCAACCATAGGTGTTGGTAACACTTAATTCTAAGTTTTTTTTTATGTCCCTAAGGCGTGTCCCTATCACCATTAGTGGCTATATACATTAAATGTATTCATATATGAGTAATTATATGTTAAATAGGATTCGTTTGTACTCAAGACTCCAATTGACACCCAACAATCCTATATCGATATTTCATTCGAGTTACTCACTATAGGTGAGTTCATACCCCTTAATCTACCTTTTAAATGATTTTAAATGCTTTTATGGGGGGGGGGGGGGGGGAATACAAGTTGAAACATTATAGTTATTATATCAATCACATGTGATTAATAACTATCAAACAAATAGATTTACTATACTTTTAACTGTTTTATCAAACAAACTACTTCAAAATGTTTATCAAACTCTTTTACATGCTAAACTCTTTATCAAACTTGTTCTTATATGCAAAAACTTTTCTTTTAACTGTGACAACCCAAAACTTTTATCTTGTACACTTAGCTAATTCTATCAATGCTAAACTCGTTTCAGCTATCTTTTAGCATTGTTTTGTGCCTGTTTGGATGATCTAAAGCCTTGTACAACCAATTTGAATTAGGGATGGGTTGGTTTAAGATTTAGGGTTGCAAATAGGCCAAACACTCCATCAAAAGGAGTGTGTGGCCACACACATGAGTGTGTGGCCACACACATGAGTGTGTGGCCGTACACTCGAGTGTATGGCCGCACACATGAATGTGTGGCCGCACACCCGAGTGTATGGCCGCACACATGAGTGTGTCGCCGCACACCCGGGTGTATTGCCGCGCACATGAGTTTGTGGCCACACACCCGAGTGTATGGCCGCACACACGAGTGTGTGGCGGCACTCCCATTATCTATATAGAGATGAGGCTCATTTTCACTTCATTTCCCCTCTCCTCAACCGTACACACCCCCAGGACCACACACCCATCGTATATAAAGGGTAAACCCCTCCCCTTCATTCCTTTCACTCCTTGGCAGCACACTACTCCTTTTGTATCAAGAGTCTTCAACCGGAATCCCTCCCAAGGCCTCAAAAACGTGAGTTTTCCATCACCTAGCTCATCATACATGAAGGACCTATTGATCTAAGCCTTGAATCATCATGTTCTTCATTCTTTGAAGGATTGCGGCCGCACACTCCTAAAAGACCCTCCATAGTAAGAGTTGGACTTCCATATTCGAATTAGACATGAAAATAGCCTTGCTACACCCTAGATTTGACATTTTGGACATCTTTGTGTGGGGTGTATGAACACACACTCCGACCACACACTCTTTTGTGTGGCCTTACACTCCCTTCATACAATAATATGTGATTGTAACACATGTCCCAAGTATTTCCTAGTCCCGTAGGGTGTCACTTATCATGATTAGTTGTATTATACACTAATTATGTCCATACATGTATTGTTATATGTTAAATAGGGTCTGTTTGTGTTCGAGGTTGCACTTGACACTCAACATCCCTAACGATCTTACATTCGAATCACACGTCAAACGATGAGTTCACACCCTTACATTTTTCGTGGTTTTAATGTTTTCAGGGGGGAATACAAGCCAAAATCAAAGTATTTTATTAAGTTTTAAACTTATTAATGCGGTCCAATGATTTCCACGTTCAATAACATATTCATATATTTTATCCCTTTTGTAATATATTGAGCATAAGGGAAACTTTTACTTTGGAAATCTAACTTCATAGCTTTCAGAAAGGTTTTTACAAAGAAACCCTCTAGGCAGTTTTTACCAAATCAGATTTCATGAATGAATATATATATATATATATATATATATATATATATATATATATATATATATATATATATATATATATAAACTATGACAGGTTTAGTTTATGTTATATATTTTCTCAGGTCTATAGAATGCAATTATTTCATTGTTTTATGCTGTTTCTTGCTAGTGAAATAGAGTATACCGAATTGTGAGGCGCTACTTCAATACTGTACCCTTAGGTGTATAGGGATAAATCCTTTTAGTATAACCAGAGTCTCCTGGAGGGAGAGCGTGATATTTGTGAATAGATCTATTCGGGACTGACAATCCCACACCTGAATTGCTAGCTACAGTTAGGCAGGCATGCTTGGGGTGAACAAATGTCATTTAGCTTAACGCCTGAAGAACGTTATAAAGGTCTCTCGGTCATATCAAGTATGGTTATACGACTCGCAAATAAGTATAAACTAATTTTGGTTTACAAACTCTACTCTTCATTGTTTTATTTTGAGTAATAAAACTATTTTCATAAATACACTGATAGAAATCAGGGATTTCTAAACTTGCATCTTTACCTCTAGGACGGATAACCTGTTTTTAGGGAAAATATAGGATTTTCCTGGGATAACTCGGCTTTTCATTAAAGTATTTGTTTTTACATGTAACTAACGGATATTCATATTAATTCCACGACTCGTTGGATTGTACATACCTTGTATGAATTGGGAAGTCATGGAAGGAATGAGTTTTCAAACACGCTTTTCACAAGAAAATATAGGATTTTCTTGAGGAACACTTTTCAAAAGAATCAAAGAAACATTTTCCACCAAAACTAAATGCTTATGAACTCATGAAATTTACGCTGATATTCTTTCAAAACTGCTTGTATTCTTAGGGGATTAGTAGACATGTACTTTCAGGAGATTGGAGAAGTCGGAGCATTAGAGTCCCGTCTTTGTATTTTACTTTGGATATGAACAAAACTATGTACTAAGACAATGTAAACCTTGTTTATATATGTATTCAATGTTTGGTTGTGTTTATTACGCTTGCTATGATACAATTGTTGTGATACTACACATAACGTCCTCCGCCCCAGAACGTTTCCACCGTTCTGGTTTTGGGGTGTGACAGATTGGTACCAAAGCTATTGTTTATAGTGAACTAAGTATACCGAACCATACATGGTATACAACTATAAACATTAAGGGGCCTAAGTTCTCTAAACTATAAGTATACTTTCAAAAATATAAGTATTTTTATAAAAAGTATTCAAGTATACCTAAGTACCCGAACCAGCGTCATAAGTAGAACAAAACAAAAGTATTTGGGTGTTGGACATCGCGGTTAAACCTGGGCAGTTATGTAATAATGTCTAGGGTCAATATAGCCTAATCAACTATATTCATTCGAGACATGTCCAACATGTGCTTGGGAGTGACTGTGGTGTCGCAGCATGTCTAAAACTTACCTAGGTACCAGAAACGTTCTAGAGTCAAACATAAGGGTTAAAATACTATAGGAGTATTTTAGGATGCTATAACGACCGAACCGGAAACTTACCCAGGAATCCATCCCACGAGAATAAATCATGAAACTATAATACATTGGAAGTATTATTAGATTCGATGCCTAATAACTATCCCTTTACTCCTTATCTCGCGTAGATAGCATGGCCGGATTCCATCTCCCTAACGACCCGTATTTTCCCAACCAAGGTAATGCTGGATGGCTCGAGGTAGAGCCAGAAGAAAATCATGAAATTCCCTTGGACGATGATTTCGCAGAACAATTCCCTGAAGAGGCCGAACCATAACCTGAAGTCGAGAACCTACCTCCAGTAGCCCTGATACCAAATCCTAACCCCCGACTTGAATTCGAAGGCCCAACACCTATGTGGGTCGGAAGCTTGGATAGATGGAGTCACGAACAAGGCCAACCCCACTCGTACGAAGGGGATCGTCGCTTCTACAACGTGAACAAGGGAGGCTCCGCAGATAGAGCCCTTCCGATCATAGTCCGTCGAGTGGCTCGCAATGTGGAGCTATGTGTGGCAACCATTCAACGAACTATGGAGCTTGAGACAGACTCGGATGCCAACACAAACCACATTCGTAATCTCGAAGTTGGTCATGGGAGAACTATGAGGGACAAGGAAGCTCTGCAATAAGAGCTAGCTACCACTTGAGCTGAGGTTATGGAGCTCCGAGCACGCCAATTAGTATATGAGAGCCGCCTGCTTGACATGGAGTGCTAGTTGGCTAACTGAAGGATCCATCTAAGGAGTGCCCGTCGCCGATAGGAGAAGACTCTACTCATCCTTCCTTTTCGGTCTAAGGAACAACTTTCATAATTATGTTCTAAGTAGCTCTTTTCTGTAAACATCTCTGTCCTTCATGTTGCTAGGACTTTTTCCCTGTTAGAATGACTTAGACCTACTTTTAGGTCAAGGGTTCCGAAATACGTGTAATCTCAGTTTCAGTTATGATGGCAACAATCATATTCCAACTAAAGATTATCTTCGTCAAAAGTACACCTTAGAACGATAACATGCAAATTAAGCAACTTTATCAAGATCCTATCTCTGTATTGGCCTCAAGACAGGTATCATAGGATGTACTTAAATGATCATTCCTTTTCCCCATTAATTTCATCTCAGTCTCCAAAAAAAACTACGATGTTATAATCGACATGAGATGGTTGACTCGAAATTATGCTGATTTCCCTTGCATTCGAAAGGGCGACTCGTCTCAATCTTTCCCCCTGACGAAGCCCTCACTGATTATAGTGATAAAATTTGTTTGAGCCTTCGTATCATTTCCTACGCCAAAGCCCAGAAGTATCTGCGAAAAGGATGCCATGCATTCATGGCTCATGCGGCTGATGAGACACAAAAAGCTAAAGACCTCGAGAGGATCCCTGAAGTCTGCAACTTTCTTGATGTCTTTCCCAAAGAAATTCCAGGGATTTCTTCCGAGCATTAAGTTGAATCCCGCGTCGACCTGATCCCCTAAACTACTCTTATAGCTAAGTCCCTTAGCGTCTAGATCCGACGAAAATATGAGAGTTATCCAGCCAGCGCAATGAGCTGAACAACAAGGAGTTCGAAGGTTTATTGTATGCGAGCTTTATTGCGATCAAATCTTTATCTATTCTTGCTAGGACCACATCATGGGGATGTGGGTCAAATCAATGAGAGTCAGATAGCAAAAACGGGAAATCTTAATGCATAGATAAACATTTAGGATACATCCAGGGGCAACCATTGTTGTTTACAAGCTTCTTTTCTTGACATATAGCAGAATCATGCCTCCGGAGAAACATAACCAACCCACAAGTAAGATGCCAATCCTACAGATGGACTCAACTACGTTCCAAGCTACTGTCACAGCAGCGGTGATAGCTGCCCTAACTGTTCTTACCGCTAACAACACGAATGTGGGTGGAAGTGTTAACGATAATCCGAATCTTGGTGTTAACCAATCTCAACAACAAGTGCCTACTAGTAAGGACACACCTAACCTTCTAAAATGAAAGTTCAAAGGAAGTTGTTCAACCCAAAGACCTACTGAGAGGCAACGATTTGGAACAGTTAGTATCCTATTCATCCCTGCTGTTCCCACACCAACCATACCCTACTGTGGAAATCTCCCGCACTGCAGCAAATGCAACTACCATCATCATGGAGTCTGCCGAGTGCTGCATTGCACCAGATGCAACAGGAAGGGACACACCTTCCGCGGTTGTAGAACCCTAGTCAAGTTCATCACTCCGACTACTAATGTTGGGACAAGTGTAACATGTTACCTCTGTGGAAGCTTAGGACATTTCAAAAGAGACTGCCTAACAGAGAAGAACAATGGGGAAACAGGAGGAGTCTGACCTCATAGAATGAGGAAGCATCAAAGAGCCCTGCTATGTTTTGGTACGTTTTCGAAAACCCCTATAATTGCTCATAATCATGGTTATTTCCTCGTCCAAATTAAATCACGACATTCTTATAAGATTTAAAGCCCCAATGAGTAAGTTATGACAACTTAGTGAATACGTTAAGTTTAGTTGTAATTATACACAGCTTGTGTACACCAAACGATCATAGAGAGATCTAGTAAGAACCATTTCATGAAAGTCATAGTTTTAAGACATCAGAACCCTCGTGTTAGTAGTACCTGTTAACTTCGAATCAAACATAGAAAACACCAGAGATATTCACCTAGAGGAACCAATGTGCTAACGACACGATCTTTCTGGACAAACTTAACGTGCGATTCTACGACGTCATCCTGTTTAGTTCGAATGAGTCTATGTTATACCAAACCCTTTTGTCTTAAATCGTTCGATCGCAAAACTCCTGTCACTCGTAACAACAATTAGATGCGAACTTTGAAAATTCATCTCTCTTCGAAACCCGAAGGTATTCATGCGAAGAGTATGAATCAGAACTAGCGGATACGATAGTGAAGATCCGCTGAAACATCCAGCGAGAGCCTGAGTACAAAAAGGAGAGACTCACCTATGTATACCTTCGAGAAGTAATCCGTTTTCATGGGATACCTGTAATCATTGCCTCCGACCGGGTTAGCAAGGTTACCTCGAGAACTTAGCAAGATACATCCCGCCTTTCAAGTGTCAAACCTAAATAAGTGTCTGTCCGATGAGACACTTGCGATTCCCCTCGACAATATCGAGTTAAATGAGAGTCTACACTTCATGTAGGAATCATTTGAACTCATGGACCAGGAAGTCCAGGGCACGAGACGAACATCGTATCCAGATAGTGAAGGTTCACTGGGATACCAAAAGAGAACTTGAATTCACTTGGGAGCACGAGAATCCAAGGAAACAAAAGTACCCCATCTTTTGCAAGTCCAAGAGTTACAACTTTATTCTTGAATTTCGGGATGAAATTCCCTCTAATGGGGGGATGATGTGACAACCCGAAACTTTTGTCTTGTACACTTAGCCAATTCTATCAATGGTTAACTCATTTAAGCTATCTTCTAACATTGTTTTGAGCCTGTTTGGATGATCTAAAGCCTTGTACAACCAAAGTTTGAATTAGGGATGGGTTGGTTTAAGATTTAGGGTTGCAAATAGGCCAAACACTCCATCAAAAGGAGTGTGTGGCCGCACACCCGAGTGTATGGACGCGCACATGAGTGTGTGGCCGCACACGTGAGTGTATGGCCGCACATATGAGTGTGTGGCCGCACACCCAAGTGTATGGCCGCACACATGAGTGTGTGGCCACCTACTTGAGTGTATGGCCGCACACACGAGTGTGTGCCCATACACCCATTATCTATATATAGATGAGGCTCATTTTCACAACATTTCCCATCTCCTCAACCGTACACACCCCCCAGGACCACACACCCATGCTATATAAAGGGTAGACCCCTCCCCTTCATTCCTTTCACTCCTTGGCTGCACACTACTCCTTTTCTCTCAAGAGTCTTCAACCGCAAACCCTCCCAAGGCCTAAAAACGTGAGTTTTCCATCACCTAGCTCATCATACATGAAGGACCTATTAATCTAAGCCTTGAATCATCATGTTCTTCATTCTTTGAAGGAGTGCGGCCGCACACCTTCATAAGGTGGGCCGCACACTCCTAAAAGACCCTCCAAAGTCAAAGTTGGACTTCCATATTCGAATTTGATATGAAACTAGCCTTGCTATACCCTAGATTTGGCATTTTGGACATCTTTGTGTGCGGTGTATGACCACACACTCTGACCACACACTCCAACCACACACTTCGAGCACACACTTCGACCACACACTCTTTTATGTGGCCTTACACTCCCTTCATACAATCATATGTAATTGTAACACATGTCCCAAGTATTTCCTAGTCCCGTAGGGTGTCACTTATCATGATTAGTTGTGTTATACACTAATTATGTCCGTACATGTATCGTTATATGTTAAATAGGGTCCGTTTGTGCTCGAGGTTGCACTTGACACTCAACATCCCTAACAATCTTACATTCGAATCACACGTCAAACGGTGAGTTCATACCCCTACATTTTTTGTGTTTTTAATGTTTTCATGGGGAATACAAGCCAAACTCAAAGTACTTTATTAAGTTTTAAACTTATTAATACGGTCCAACAAATTCAACGTTTAATAACATATTCGGATATTTTATCCCTTTTTGTAATATATTGAGCATAAGGGAAACTTTTACTTTGGAAATCTAACTTCATAGTTTTCAGAAAGGTTTTTACAAAGAAATTTCTATATCAACTCGAATAAACTATAATGGGTATAGTTTGGGATAACTTCTAGGCAGTTTTTACCTAATCAGATTTCATGAATGAATATATATAAACTATGACAGATTTAGTTTATATTATATATTTTCTCAGGAGTATAGAATACAATTATTTCATTGTTTTATGCTGTTTCCTGCTAGTGAACTAGAGTATACCGAATTGTGAGGCGCTACTTCAATACTGTACCCTTAGGTGTATAGGGATAAATCCTTTTAGTATAACCAGAGTCTCCTGGAGGAAGAGCGTGAGATTTGTGAATAGATCTATTGAAGAATGACAATCCCGCACCTAAACTGCTAGCTACTGTTAGGCAGGCATGCCTGGGGTGAACAAATATCATTTAGCTTAACGCCTGAAGAACGGTATAAAGGTCTGTCGATCATATCAAGTATGGTTGTATGACTCACAAATAAGTATAAACTAATTTTGGTTTACGGGCTCTATTCTTCATTGTTTTATTTTGAGTAATAAAACTATTTTTCATAAATAAACTGATACAAATTAGGGATTTCTAAACTTGCATCTCTACCTCTAGGACGGATAACCTGTTTTTAGGGAAAATATAGGATTTTCCCGGGATAACTCGGCTTTTCATTAAAGTATTAGTTTTTCCGTGTAACTAACGAAGATTTATATTAATTCCACGACTCATTGGATTGTACATACCTTGTATGAATCGGGAAGTCATGGAAGGAATGGGTTTTCAAACACGCTTTTGATAAGAAAATATACGATTTTCTTGTGGAACACTTTTCAAAAGAATCAAAGAAACATTTTCCACCAAAACTAAATGCTTATGAACTCACCAGCTTTATGCTAATATTCTTTCAAAACTGCTTGTATTCTCGGGGGATTAGTAGACAAGTACTTTCAGGAGATTGGAGAAGTCGGAGCGTTAGAGTCACGTCTTTCTATTTTACTTTAGATATGAACAAAACTATGTACTAAGACAATGTAAACCTTGTTCATATATGTATTCAATATTTGGTTGTGTTTACTATGCTTGCTATGATACAATTGTTGTGATACTACGCATGACGTCCTTCGCCCCAAAACGTTTCTGCCGTTCCGGTTTTGGGGTGTGACATTAACTCTTTCAAACTTATATATTTTCAAAACCATGTCTAACGCATATATAGTTATATAAGTAAGGCTGGAAGGACTTAGGACTAATAACTCATTTTATTTCTTGTTCCTTGTTTGGTTGTGGACATAGAGTACCCTTTTGTTTGTCCGAGTGTCGTTTGATCCTTAGTTATATATTATGTATAGATGTATAGACATAAAAGCTTTTATCTTAGTTCAAAACACTCAGTCATACAAATAACTCTATTAGTAAACTATAATAGGTATAGTTTAGGAAGTCACTACTCACTATTTCTAGTACAATGAAACATAAAAAGAGTCAGTTCATTCATGAGTCAATACAAACATACTATGATGAGAAACTAAGATAATATACTATGATGAGAAACTAAGAGAATATACTATAATGAGAAAGTAAGAGAACATGCAATACATACTATATACACTATACAAGAGAACATACTATGATGAGAAACAAAGAGAATATACTACATACTAGGCAGAGAGAACATACACTACACTAGTACATACAATACATATACAAGAATACTTTAACATAAATGTGAGTCACTACTTTGGGGCATGGCATCACTGCTATGGCTCGTTTTGTAACCCGAGTCTCCTAGAGGGAGAGCATGAATTTGGGTATAGATCTATACGGGACTGACCGTCCTACATCTTGCTGCTAGATACAGTGCGACTTGTCGGTCTACGGGTGACGAATGTCATACCATTTCGACGTCTTTGAGTGTCGTGTTTTACTAGTCGATCAAGTATGGTTACAATTATATCACATTATAACTTAATTAACAATCGGTTTAAGGTAGTTAGTACAACAGTAGTTACTATATACAACACTACAATACTTTATTATTTTCCCATTGCATTCACATTGTGATGTTCTCACATAAACGTTAATGTAAAAACTATATTTTGTTAATGATAGTCACACTTAGGAGAAATACACACTTTTACAAGAAACAAACATACATAACATTTGATACCTTGGTAGAAGGCTACTTTTAGTAGAAAATATAGGATTTTCTAGGAGATACAAACATTTACTACAAAACTTATACATCCAACACTTACAAACATTTTCATATAAACAATGCCACTAAAATGCTTATGAACTCACCAACTTTAAATCTGATAAACTCTTTCAAAATAACTTGTATTCTCAGGTCATCAGTAGACAGGTACCGATGCCAGGTTTTGAGAAGATGGAGCACGTTCAAGACTCATCTCTTATTTTGATTCGTAATTTTTGGTGTCTTATAACTATACATAACACTTGTATTAAATTATATTATTAATGCAATAGATGATGTTGTTGCTTGTTTACTATTATGCTTTGTTGTGATACTATACATGACGTCATCTGCCCCAGAACGTTTCCGTCGTTTAGGTTTTGGGGTGTGACACTTGCCGTAAGGTAAATTAACGAACCTATCATGCTTCTATACAAAGTAAGATGAATAGCAGGTTTATCTAACGAAGGATTGAGCCTTTTTCCAACCGCCATTGGTAATCGTAACTTTGTGCTATACATCATCCCAAAATTTTCAAGCAGATTCTTTGTATATTTTTCTTGATTGATACAAATTCCTTCTCTTCTTTGACGAATATTCAATCCCAGAAAGTTGTTTATTTTTCCCATCATGCTCATCTCAAATTGAATTTTCATCAGATTTTCGAATTCACTAGACAAAGCAGGGTCAGTAGAGCCGAAATGTATCATCGACATAAATTTGAACAAGTATAAGATGACTCCCAACTTTCTTTCGAAATAAAGTGGGCTCAACTGACACTTTTTTAAATTTTGATGGTTTTAAGAAATTGGTAAGCGTTGCATACCAGGCTCTTGGTGCTTGTTTTAACCCATAAACAACTTTATCTAATACATAATAGTGATCAGGAAATTGAGATTTGATAAAACCTGGTGGTTGTTCAGCATAAACTGTTTCTTCGAGAACTCAATCAACAATTGCACACTTCACATCCGTTTGATAAACATCAAAATCCTTGTGCGCTGCAGAGGCTAAAAAGATTCGAACAACCTCGAGTCTTGCGACAGGGGAAAAGGCTTCCTCATAGTCGATACCTTCTTTTTGCGAATAACCTTTAACTACAAGCCTAGCCTTATTTCGAATAATATTGCCTTCTTTATCAGTTTTATTTTTGAAAATCCATTTTAATCCAATCAAAGATACATCATCTAGTTTTGGAACTAACCTCCAAACTTTATTTCATTCAAATTCAGCCAACTCAGATTGCATCGAAACAATCCAATCAGGATCTTCCATAGCAATCTTGACCTTTTTTGGTTTAATTTTCGAAATAAAGACATTAAAAATGCAAAATTCTTGATGAGTATTAAGTACCTCATTTTTGGCACGAAGTTGAGCTCTTGTAAGAACTCCATCTTGAGGATCACCAAGAACTTGTTCCCTTGGATGATTTCTTGTCCATTTTTCCAATGGTGGATATGTTGGATCAAAATCAAATGGCGCATTTTCAAACATTTCATCATTCTTTAAACCTGCAACAAAAAAATTATCATTTAAATCATGAAAAGTTTCATTTTGATTATTATTCGACATATTAAGCTCCCCCTCGACAATTTCATTTTTAGGTTGCTCCCCCTCAACATTATCATTCATTCTCCTATTCTCCCCCTCGAAAGAATGCTCCCCCTCAATATGAGAATTCGAATGCAAGTGCTCCCCCTCCACCTGATCATTTGGCATACTTTCGCTCTTTCTAGGAGAATGAGATGTCTAGTTTAAATCAACATCTTCATGAGTTAGTGTCGAAAAGTCAGAATGCTTTGATGATTCAGGAAGTTGATTATCCTCAGCATTGATTTCAGCATCAACAACCCTATTTGGAACACCAAAAATTAAATCATAATCAAAATCAGACAAATGAATACTATCAGAATCATCTTTGATTTATTAATAATTCGTTTTTGTTCAAAACACTTTTTAACTTTTTTGATATAATAAGCGTCAAAAGTTAGATTGAATGTTTCTTCTATTTTCCGAGTTCGTCTATTTAATACTCGATATGCAACTGAATTGTGAGAATAACCGAAGAAAATTCCTTCGTCAGCTTTAGACTGAAATTTCGAAAGATTATCCTTGAGATTCATGATAAAACACCTGCAGCCAAAAATGTGAAAGAATTTGACATTAGGTTTTCGGTTATTGATAATTTCATAAGAAGTGATATTGAATCTTCGATGAATAAATGATCTATTATGTGTAAAACATGCAGTAGAGACTGCTTCAACCCAAAGATATTGAGGAAGATTCGCATATGTGAGCATCGTTCTTCCTGCTTCACAAAGAGAATGATTTCTCCTTTCAACAACACCATTCTGCTGAGGTGTGTAGGGTGAAGAAAAATTATGTGAAATTCCCTTTTCATTTAAAAATGAATCAAGAACATTGTTCTTAAATGTACTAAAATGTATCGTTTCTTGTCGAGCAACTTCAGATTTTCTTGATAAAATCAATCATTACTTGAGCAACTTCAAATTTTAACCTGAGAAAATAAACCCAAGTAAATTGAGAAAAATCATGAACAATAACTAAAATGTATCATTTCTTGTTGAGAGTTTCAATAGCCAATGGTCCACAAAGATCAATATGAAGAAGTTCCAATGGTTCAACAATTTTCGAATTGACGACAATTGGATGTCCTTGACGATGTTATTTTCCTTATTCGCAAGCTGCACACAAAGTATCATCATCAAATTTTAACATAGGTAAGCCCCGAACGAGATTATTTACCACCAATTTATGAAGATTTCGAAAGTTCAAATGTGAAAGTCGACGATGCCATAGCCAACTAATATCAGATGAAGCTTTCGATAGTAAGCACATTGAGGGAATTCCAACTATTGGTTTGATGTCGAGAGTGAACATATCTCCATGTCATTTGGATTTAAGTAAAACTTCATTAGTGTTGAAGTTCGAAATTATACTTCCTTCTTCATTAAACACCACTTGATTGTCGGTGCCCACAACAAGTTGCAAAACACTTATCAAGTTATGTTGAAGACCTTCAACATAAGTGACACAATTAACTGTGAATTTCCCATTTGTCACCTTACCAAATCCTTTAACTTGACACTTTTTATTGTTTCCAAAACTTTACAACTCCTGCATTCTCCAATCTTTGAAAATCACGAAAATTTTCTTTCCTTACAGTCATGTGATGAGAGCAACCACTATCAATATACCATTTCTCATCATATTGCTCGTCACATAAAACCAACAATCAGTGAAAGAATTTAGGTACCCAAGGCTGTTTGGGTCCTTTATGATTAGTTTGAAACACGTTATGAAATGAAGAACCTAAAATCTAATTACAAACTTTAGATTTGACACTATCAATTAAGTGTACTTCATTTGGTAAAGGCTCAGAAATATAACTTTTCGAAAGTTTAGAACTTTCACTGACTTTCACCTTTTTCTTCTCAGTTTGTAACCTTGTTGCGTTATCTTTCGAAACATGGTGCCATGCCTTGACTGAAGATTTTAAATCTTTCGATGATAAACTGACATTCGACATTTCAATCAAATAATTCTCATAAGCATTTTTGATTTGTTGTTGAGAGAATTTTCTTGTTTGATAAGATTTCCCTTTTCCTTCAAGCCAATGATCTATTGTTTGCACATTTGATCGACCCTTGGTATACGTAACTTTGAAAGCTTGTTTTGCAGGAGGATTAGGAAAATTCGATTTTTGAGGTGTGAATTTATAATTCCGTTTTGAAGGAAATTGATCAAACTTTTTATTTCCATCCTTTGACTCAAAACGTTGTTGTGTAAGATTTAGATTTTGAAAAGATGGTGATTTGTTCTGTGATTGATATGTCTTTGAAAAACCATCATTGAAAAACCTTGTTTTATTAGTAGAATGAAACTTCTTCAACGATTGTGATTTAGAAAACTCCTTTTCATTCAATTTTTGATTATGATTTTGTGACATAAACTTTGTTTCGTGAATTTTGGTTTTCGAAAAATCATTTTGTGAAGTTGATTGAGACAAATTCTTTTTAGACAAAGCAAGATTTTTCTTATTAACTGAACTTGATGAAGACACTGTCTTAACCTTTTCAGACACTGTCTTTTCAATCGTTTTCTATTTTAAATCGTTTTGTTTCTTTCGAGACTTAACAATTTGCCAAAAAACTTTCTTTCGTGTTTGTCTCTTTGAAATTCCATTTTCTTTATGAAAACATGTCAATTTTCTCTTTAAACTCTTATGAATTTATTTGTATTGTTCTATTTATCATAAGATTTATTAATTACTTAGATCCTTAGTTTGAGTCTGGAATCAAATGAATGTTCATCCAGTTCTCTTAAACCAGGGCTCTGATACCAAATTGTAACATCTCGATTTTCAACCTAACTTTTTCATTTTTATTTATTCATGATATCGGAGTATTATTACATCATGCAAAAACATGTTGTGAATGCGTGCGTCTACAATCAAGTCTTTCCCTTCTTAAGAATCAGTGAAGTACTCAAAAAATATTTATAATCAACTGGGTAAGCATTAAGCTTAGTGAGTTCTCCAAAATACCTTATACCAAAATATAATATACATGCATACAAATAATGGCTCCTGACCTTTTTTCGATACACATATTGGCTCAGGATCTTTCGTCGATCCACCAATGATATGTGTTTCTAGACTTACAACATACTTTCCTTTTTTTCGTCAACAATCGGGTATATAGGCTCCCAACCTATCGTTGTTCTTGTTGGGTTTTGAGCATTCTAACACTCCTAAGTGTACATGCAACCCTAAATACCTTGGATCTATGTTTTCTCTATTATACATGCAAATAAGAACTTCCAAGGTATTATTCTAATCTAGCATACAAAACAATGACTATAGCAAGATAGAATACATACCTCTTTGATGTAGAAAGTCTTCATGAAGCTTGAGTGCCTAGTGCCCCAAGTGTGACACCTCAAATGGAATCACAATCATCAAAACACTTGGAATGATTTGAGAGAATTCTACACTTTTCAAAATCGGCTAGCCCTTTCTTCACTATCTCTAGTGGCCAATTTTTCCTCAATAATAAGATGTTTATATAGTTACACAATTAGGGTAAACTCTTAATTGTCATGGCTTTCCATTTCCTTGGATCCATGGGTACAAATACACCATGGAGCATCCATGGACCATCCTATGGGTTTTAGCCCAACTTGATTATCCATGGAGCATTAGCCCACTATACAAGTATGGATGATTTACACAATCAACCCATATATTTAATTAGTCTTCTTTTGATCACTTAATTAATCCTAGATTAATTCTTGATCAATACTAATTAAATAATCTTATTATTCTTATTATTAATATACTAGAACTTATAATATATTAATAACCATAAGTGTCTTATTTCTCTCATTATAGTCTATCCAAGTGCATGATGGTATGCAACCCAAATGGACCATGCCGGGTCGGGTCAAGTCTTACCAAATATAGTTATGGACTTAGACATTAATCCAACAGTCTCCCACTTGGATAAGTCTAAAACTATTATTGCGTATGACTTCAGGAACCAACTGGCAATCGTAGCTCTCAAAAGCTTCTGTCGAACTCTGACCTTGTAGATGAACTCTGACCTTTGTCAGTGACTTGTCCATTAGATAAGGGATCATATATTCCTCCATTCTAGATATCATATGGACTGAGACATGGATTATAATCATTCTCTCTGTCCATTTGTTGTTTCCCGATTTCCGATTTATGACGACTGACTAATTGAACAAATCAAATCAGTCGTGGCCCGGCCGAGCACTTCCATTTGTCATCATCAAATCATCGAGGGGCCCACAGATATCGCTTTTATCCCGAAGGTAAAAGGAACGGATAAACTTCGACTCATATGGCTTGTTCTACTACTTGTTGAATCATACACAAAGGCACGTTTTATAGCACCGAGTTACCAAATGCGGTTTCGCGCAATCAATGTACTATCAACTCATAGTAACAACTCATATCTCTAGGTTTGAAGAATATAAGATATTATCGTCTCATGATCACTCGTGATAAAATCCATGAAGTGATTCCAATGAGCGCGGGTTGAATCCAATACTCAGAACTTATGAGCACTCATGATTGCTGTAGCCTTGTCCAACACCTTAGACCTCTACAACCCATCATGACAGTCTTAATTCATATCTACTTCCAACATATGACCGACTGTGGATGGTTTGAATAACTTAGTCATTCCGGAAGAATAACCCAGTTTATTCGGGAAGTCAAAACATGCAAAGTGAAACACAATAATAATTGAATCCAATATGGTATCAACTCTTTGAACATAAATAAAACACCTTTTATTTATCACCATATGATTACACATTATTCATTGTATACTGTTTCAACTATCAACTTTATTCTTGAATTTAGAACAATAGTTGTCCCATGCTCCAAGCATGTACACTATATTTTCTAAACACTAGTCATGCCACACACCAAGTATGCATACTATGTTTGTCTATGATCTTTACTTTGTGAACTAGATCCATTGAACATAACTTCAATGATTCTCTTTTCACACTCCCAAATCCTTACTGCAAATGCAAGAACTCCAAATTCATGCCATTTACTGAAATCTGTTAGATTCTAAACTTATATGCATTGATCCTCTTGTAACGATTATGCACAAAGTCACAAAGACTTGGCAACAATCATTACAGAGTATTCCAAAGGAGATCAACGCCTTGGAAATATCCTTCTTGCATTAAGTTTCCTTAATCTTACACAGATTGAAAATTCTAACTTTGAAACATTTCCAGATTCCATTTTGACTATCACTTCTGAACAAGAGTTGCCTCCTTACAAATTATGTCAATATGGTCCTTCTAGAATTATCACTATACTTCCAATTGTCCTTGAGCAACCAATCTTTGGTAAACCTTAGATTGTCCTCGACAATTGTTTAATCCTTTTAGTCATATCCAGTTCTAAACCTTTTCCCTTCTTAATGCCCCAGGCATTTGGAAAATTTTAGAACGGATGAATATAGCACATGTAATCGATCCTATATCCGAAGCATATGGGACACGATTCATGATGTCTAAACCAGTCTTTTGCTATAATATTTCCATTTCAATTTGCCAAGTTCTCATAATTCAGATTATGAAAAGGGATGCCGTAATCATAATCGAATTTTAGAACGCAAATAATGGACCCATATACAAAATTTCCTTATGTTGAGCCATACCAACATGAAATTCATATATATCCTTGACTAAATGATTAAAACCTCACGATCTAAGCTTATAGATTTGAGATGAAGCATAATTTCCTCTCCCTTAATTATAGCAAAACAACTTTTCCCAATTGAAACCTTTTGTTTTCTATAATTAACATTGCTAACTTGCAATATTTATCATAATTATCATGCTCCCACTAACATGATGATTATTAGCATAAAACTTATGCTCCCACTAGCTTTGACATGTACTCAGAAATCAGCTGGACAGTCTGAAATTTAGATTCATACACCCTTTCCGTAGATAGCTCACCTGTGTGTCTAAGCAATTTCAAGAACCATGAAAAGGGATACCGTAATCATGGTCTCAATTTCTTAGGCATTTGCCATTTCTCACAAGTCCATGTTAGTGTGCCGGTTAACCACACGCGCTCCACTAACGACTTTTGAAAATGCAAATAACACAATTGATATCTTCGTAAAATCTACTTAGTGAAAGCGTTTCCTCACCATCATTTTCATGAATCGGAGAGAAACCTTATGACACTTAGATTTATATGGTGTATGAGTTCCTACCCATATGAATTTGTCAAACCATAATCACAAGACAAAGATAATGACAAATCCAAAACCATATGGATTGAACTCAATCTTAACTTCTTGCCACCTGGCAGCTCAAGGGCCTGCCATTGCTTCCAAGTTGTTATGCAACAAACTGAGAACTCTAAGAACTCATATGCAAAGCCAACTTTAACTGGAATGGGCACAGATATGTCAACACGATAGGTTATAAACCTCAAGTCGTGTGCTAGTGAAGAACTTGAGGTTTTATTCTTGATTATTTCTTGAGACTTTCAAGACCTTTAAGACTCCCACTGTCCTCTTGACATATAAGACTCCCTTGTCAAACATCCAAGAGATAGTGCGGATTCTAATCAAGAAAAACACTTTATCCAATTGGCCTAAGTTGGTCTTTGTTTTATCCAAAACATCACAACTTACCAATTTCAAATGTACAAGAGTAGAAAACTTTTACTCTTACATTTGACAAGTGTTTTAAACCTTCTTTAAGACATGTCACTCAAATGACAATCTTGGAGTATGACTCTAAGACTTGTATTGGAACGAAGTATGACTCATCATTAAGATGATCACAAAACTGATACTAAGTACTCTCCCATCTTTTCAGATTTGAGAAACTTTTATCCTTCTGCCTTATTTGATTCTTCTTATCGATCTTTTGTGGTGGACTTAATCAGTGCACAAGAATGTGTACTCGATCCCTAAGTCCTTTACTTGACTCACACATCCATGTGAACAAGTAATTAGTCTTAATTTTCCAAAACTTGAAAGTTCTCATTCATCATGCTATACAACTTGCATGATTCCAAGTTCCGGTCCAATTGAAACTTGGGTGATGAGAATCTTTCCTTATTTGGTAAATTTAGACATTACCACAAATGAAAGAATCAATTTCATACTTCCACTCTTGCTACTAATGGAATCTTATAAGCAACAAAAATTTCCACAGATGCCATTGTAAGGATATTTTAAAATAAATAAAATCAAAAATTTCCTTTTATTTTAAAACTTTGCGGAAAAACTATCCTTACAATCCATATGAAAACTTGTTGTTATCTATTCCTAAGCAATATCTCATAACTCCTAAGAAGTAGCTCAAGAATCCGATTTTTCAAACTATGCGATAGAAATCCATCTATGCGATCAGATTCAGCATATTCTTCCTTTAAGTTTCTTCACTTTCCTTTGATTCTTAAACCATCACCATGCGACCCGGTCACATTATGTATCAAGAATCTCAGAATAGAAACTTAACAGAGTTAGATAGTGGATTTTACCTGAAGTAGAGTCAAACTTATTGACTTTAACATCCTTAGGTAAATTTGGCAGCTTCGCAACCAATGCCCTTTCTTTGGCAATACAAACATATGGACCCTTTGATAATGGTACACAGGACTATCACAGACTTAGCTTTTCTCTTTACCATTTGGTCAACCGAGTTGACTATAGCCGATCCCTTTCCATTGGGAAGAGAATGCTTTACTGGATATCCAATGTCATCATTGTCAATGTCCATAAAGTTTTAGGAAGTTGATCTTAACAAATAGATAAGATCATTAAGGGTCTTGTCATAGTCTTTTTCATAGGTGTTCCAAAAGAACTCACTATGTGACTTAGAAAGTAGTTGAACCACCAACTTTCTCAAGACTTTGACACCCAACTCTCCCGGCTTGTCAATATGTGACTACATCTCCAAGATGTGACCACACCTAGACCTTGCCTTGCCAATAGGGCCTGAGTGACCTTAAACTTTTCAAGAACTTGTGGGTTAGGGAGAATAATTTGAAGAGGTGAAGAAGTATGATATCCATGGGACATCATCTTCATTAGGAAACCTTGTTTCAAGAGATTTGGGAAGATCATAGGTGTCTAAACCAGACATCTTTTGGGAGATATTCAAGATAGTTGATTTTAAAGTCCTTAATATGACACCCAATATGAAAATATTAAGGCTAGGACCCAACAAACTATTTTATAACTTAGAAGAGGTATGCCGTAATCCAAGCTATAAAATATTTGAAGGTAGGTGAATGACGATTCACCAATTTCCACCAAGATAAACGAAATGTATTATTAGGTTTTAATTGGTTTTGGAACTCCTAGATCTTTGAGATTCATTGAACTTTTCAAAGGCATGTTTCAATCTCGAGTGTGCCCTTCAGGTTTTGTGACTGGGATACCGAGGATCACAAAACAAGGTGTGAAGTAACCATGCAAATCACTTGGTACCCTTAATAAATTACCCCTCAATCGATGTGCCGGTTAACCACACACGCTCCATCGATACTATGATAAATATTAAGTCACCCTTTACCTACCTTGTTAAGTCCAAGTTAGTGTGCCGGTTAACCACACACGCTCCACTAACGACTTAGACAAAGTGTAAAGTGTAATTTCATGGATTAGCACCTTATTCACATTTTTCCTAAGTAACTAAGATTGGGTATTATTAAGAGTTTAGTTACTTAGTATTTTTCATTAATACTTTTAATGAAGGGAGAATTCTAGTCCTGTCAAACCCGTTCGGCTAACGACCCTCCACCAGTCAAGCAAGCGGTGGGTGAGAGTGGACACCCATTAAGTTGCCATTTTATAAGCAACAACCTTATACCCACCTTATAGACCGGCTTCGTGAATGAGGCGTACTAGCGGTAAGACTGACTTTACTCTTATACATATATATATTATTAACTTATAATATTATAAAGTATAAGGGTTGAATTTTAACTTTTAAAATTCTAAGGGCTAACTTGGAATTAAAGTATTCATTAGAGAAAACTTTACAAATTCCAAAACTTGAGGGCAAGTTTTGAAACTATTCAAAACTAATTAATTCCATAAATTATGTGTTTAAAGTAGTTTTAATCCAAAAACTCTTCAAGTTCCATAACTTGAGGACAAGTTATGGAAGACTTTAAACTAATAAAAGAATTAACTTTTCTTTATTTTATAACTTATGGAATTAATTAAGGTTACACCTTTTTTTTATTTTATTTTATTTTATTAAATGAAGAGACTCTTGGTCCTCCATAACTTGAGGACAAGTTATGGAGTCATAAAACCATTTAATTAGAACTAGACTCTTCATTTTTGTAACCTTTGCCAATTTTTATGAGTTTTATGATTCTTAAATGTGACTTTTCATATAACTTGAGGACAAGTTACAAAAACACATTTTAGAATCAATTCTTAGATTAATTTGGATTAAAACCAACTATCACATAATTTTATTCATTAATCTAAATTCACTCATAAAACAAAGTAACACAAAGAACTTTTGGTGATCCATAACTTATTCTTAAGTTATGGAATCCTTTAAAACATTAACACCAAATTTTTTGTAACTCCATAAAACTTTGAATCAATTTTTTTTTTAAAACCTTTTCATATCCATAACTTATGGAGGTTTCAAAAAATAAAACTCTTTAGATCAAACTTTTAAAACTAATAAAATAATCATATTATTTTATCTTTTATTAAATTTGACCTAATTCAACTCATAAAGCAAATTATTCAAATTTTACAAATAATTAGTTTTTCCAAGAACAAGTAATTATCTTAAAATTTGACGAACTTCATGTTTTTTTTTTTTTTTTTTTTTGAAAATAAAATATTTGCATCAATATAACAGAAAACAACCCGTGGCTCTGATACCACTGTTGGGTTTTGAGCATTCTAACACTCCTAAGTGTACATGCAACCCTAAATACCTTGGATCTATGTTTTCTCTATTATACATGCAAATAAGAACTTCCAAGGTATTATTCTAATCTAGCATACAAAACAATGACTATAGCAAGATAGAATACATACCTCTTTGATGTAGAAAGTCTTCATGAAGCTTGAGTGCCTAGTGCCCCAAGTGTGACACCTCAAATGGAATCACAATCATCAAAACACTTGGAATGATTTGAGAGAATTCTACACTTTTCAAAATCGGCTAGCCCTTTCTTCACTATCTCTAGTGGCCAATTTTTCCTCAATAATAAGATGCTTATATAGTTACACAATTAGGGTAAACTCTTAATTGTCATGGCTTTCCATTTCCTTGGATCCATGGGTACAAATACACCATGGAGCATCCATGGACCATCCTATGGGTTTTAGCCCAACTTGATTATCCATGGAGCATTAGCCCACTATACAAGTATGGATGATTTACACAATCAACCTATATATTTAATTAGTCTTCTTTTGATCACTTAATTAATCCTAGATTAATTCTTGATCAATACTAATTAAATAATCTTATTATTCTTATTATTAATATACTAGAACTTATAATATATTAATAACCATAAGTGTCTTATTTCTCTCATTATAGTCTATCCAAGTGCATGATGGTATGCAACCCAAATGGACCATGCCGGGTCGGGTCAAGTCTTACCAAATATAGTTATGGACTTAGACATTAATCCAACAGTTCTACCATCAACCCCTACTCTAACTGTAATAAATAGCAACATTTACCCACATAGAGATTACACTTTCAGCTCTACTAACAAATGCGCACAAAGATTATGCTATTAGCTCTACTTAACTAGCTCTATATCCTTATGATACATGGAGATATATATATATATATTGGAGATATATATATATATATATATATATATATATATATATATATATATATATATATATATATTGTAACACATAGTATAGTGAGATAACTCACTTAGATAATTTCCTAAACGATGAACATCTATCTGGGTAATCCAATTAGCGAACAACGTGCCTATCAAGTATTAAACTATAATATTATAACTTATTGGTCCCTATGAAAATCTGGTAATGAAGGCTAGATCTTTCACGAATCCTAATGAATACTAAGATTTCTATCAAATTAGGATCAGCCAGGCAGGACAATTGGGAGACATAACCATTTCGGCATATAGCCTTTCTTAAATCCAACAACCAAGCCAATGTGACCATTACACAGACTTCTCTCATAAGTAGATCGATCAATATTATAACTTGAATAAATGATAAATCTTATTTATTCATTATTTACAACCACTACAAATATAAATATAAGTTACACGTAATGCGTAGTTAATGCTGCTTAACTTAAAGGTATTTCTAGCGAAAATTGGGAAGATCGCAGGAAACACCTCGATACAACACATCTCTATCAATCAGGCATGTTGAATCCTGTAAAGTCACACCTTATGATCTGATGAGTGAAAAAATCTACACACTATCTGTCAGTGTCAGCGTATACTATCCCGTCAGCGTCAGCGTATCACGACTATCAACGTAACGAATTAGTATACTTATTCTATGTAATCTTTTGTGTGTATACATACATATATATATATATATATATATATATATATATATATATATATATATATATAATTGATAGCATATCCGATATCTTGTGATAAGGGTCGATTCTTAGTATAGATAAGACAAAATCTCGTAAATCAAGAGATATACTTGTATAAATTAGTATATAATCTACATTAGGGTAAACCCTAATGTAGATAGTTCATCTTGGTGACCCTATTTATGACAAACCATCTTCTAGGTGAACACTAATCCTTTCTTGGTGAAAGACAATTTGGAGAACTCTTTGTGTTATTACTTTCAATTCTTTGTTTTCTTAGATTACTTTAGTTTTGCTGTTTATACTTGAAGTGTATCCGATTGATACAAACATTCAGTTGGTATCAGAGCAGGTTTTTGATACACTCAAGTAATCATGCCGAACTATTTCAATCCAAAATCATTTTTCAGTAACAAGATCCCTCCATTTGATAAACACGACTTCTCTGTTTGGAAATCGAAGGCCATGTAAGCTCTGAAGTTCGTGGACTTTGATAAAGGAAATCTGTGCCTAGATATAACAAGGAAGAGAAAAGGATGTTGAATCTTGATGTAAAGGTAGGAATTTCTATTGAAAAATCACTCCCTTATTCTGTCTTTTGTCTGGTTGAAAACTGTTCACCCTCTCATGAGGTGATGATTACACTATCATCAACTTTTGAAAAAGAAAAGTCCTTAGATGATGAAGGAAAGTCTCTCATGTCCTAGATCGTTGAATCTCACGCTACACTTCAATTAAAAGCGTTGAGACTCTTGACGTTGATCCTTCTCAAGCTGTTGTAGATCTTAAAGCAGAATGGGACACTACATCAGCGTATCAGGTAAAAAATCTTGCTAACTATTCTTCAGTTCAAAACATCAAAAAAGATGAGATGATTGATCACTTACGTTTCTATTTATTGTCTTCAAATAAATTCTAGATCAGTGTGAGAAAATTCTTCGAGGCGATATAGAAGGTGTTGTTTCCTTAACCAAAGTTTTTGAGACTAAACAAACCTTCTATCAACTGACTGTTTAAAAGAAGATCCTAATAATAGATTTGTGAGTTCTTATTTTATAAATCAAAATTTAATTGATACTCACCGCTCCAATGATTCTAACGGTATCACCATATGTGTTTCTCAATTATCTACTCTTGATCCTTCCTATCAACCTTCTCACCATGAGTACGTCCTTCCTTGCAATAAGATTTTTCTAAAATTTGCTATATGTAATGGTGAAGTTCATTCAGTAAACAAAATTCTTAACATCTTTCCTTAGTGCTCTATTAGCAGTTATGAACCTCAAGATCAATTAAAGTCCTATACTTCTGATGACCTAATGATTCAGGAGACTCATAAAAAGTTATCATCTAAGCATACCATCAATGACATTCCTTGTTCCAGAACTAAAACAATAACTCTTGAATCAAATTGTCTAACTTCCTTGGGTTCAACAGTTGAAAAGAAATCAAAATCTATTGGTAAAAGAAAGAATCCTAGAATCAAATTTTGTTATCGATGTGGTGATGCTTCTTACAAAGTTATCGAGTGCATTTCGAAAAGAACTCCATTTACGCTGGCAACATCATGACTCGTAATGATAAGTGGATCAAAAAGGGAAACTCGTTGAACTGTCTCCCTGATGATTGTTATAATAATTTTTCTTGAGTTACCCATTACAAAATAAGTCAGTGTATATTGTGTGTATTCTTTGTTCGTTTTGTTTTAGGGCTTATTGTATATTTTAATTTGAGGGTAAACAACATATTTGGTATTTAGATAGTGGTTGCTCAAGACATATGACCAGATTCAAGTCTCTTCTGGAAGATTTCATAAAAAAGGATGGTCTTACTATTACATATAGAAATAATGGAAAGGGAGCTACAAAGGGATATGGATCTATCAAGTGCAATTATGTTGTGTTCAAGAATATCTCTTATGTGAAGGGTCTTCAACATAATCTCATCACAATCAGCCAACTGTGTGACATTGGATATGAAGTCCTTTTCAACAAGAGAGAAGGAAAGGTTGTTGATCAAAAGAATGTCACTATTCTGACTGCAAACTGACAGAATGACATTTATGTTTTGGATATGTTATCTGTTGACAACTATCTTCATCATTTCATTTTCTCTCATGCTTAGTATCATCTAAATTGGTTACGGCACAAAAGACTACTTGCATTTAAACTTCAAGAATATATCGAAAATCTCAGGGGATCGGCTTGTGAGTGGAATTCCTAAGATACAGTTTGTTAAGGGTAAGATACGCTCATCATGTGAAAAGGGAAACAAAACCCAAGTCTTTCTTCAAGCCAAAGTACTTCTCTTCCATTATAATACCTCTTCATGTTCTTCACATGGATCTTTTTGGACCAGTACCAGTTAAGTCAAGAGTTGGGAAGAAATACACTCTCGTCATTATGGATGAATTTTCAAGGTTTATGTGGGTAGTCTTTTTAAGAAAGAAGAGTCATGAATTTTCAAGGTTTACGTGGATGAATTTTCAAGGTTTACTGATGAAATCATTGCTCTCATCAAGTAGTGGGATGTTCTATATGATCACAAAGTAAGGCAATTACTTAGTGATCATGGAACTAAATTCAGAAACTCCTCTCTGAAAGTCTTTTTCTTAATCTTAGGAATTTCTTAGAACTTCTCATTTGTTTGAACTCCCTAAAAAATGGTATGGAATAGAGAACAAACATCAGTTTCATTGAAGAGGGAAGAACTACGTACGTTGAAAATACAGTCTAAGGGGGAGTTAAGATGACATCAACATTCTCAGCTCATCACATATCTGTCTGTTGTCTGCTACGACTCATACATACTGCCTACACTATCTATTATGACTTATACATACTGTCTCCACTGATAGACAATCATAAATGCGAAGTCATTCATCTTCTCAGGAGGAGCACTGGTAAAAAGTTGAAGAACTAAAATGTGAAGTCATTCATAAATGGGAAGTCATTCATATTCTTATAAGGAGAACTCGTTACAAGCTGAAGAACATAAAATTTTAATCTGACTCTCAGAGGGAGCATGATCTAAAGAATTAATTGAAGATCAGTTTTGACATCATCAGATAGGGGAGATTGTAAGGTCACACTTTATGATATGATGAGTCAAACACTATACATGTTATCTGTCAGCGTCAGCGTATACAATCCCGTCATTAAATAGGGAGCAATTGTAAGGTCACACCTTATGATCTGATGAGTCAAACACTCTACACGCTATCTGTCAGTGTCAGTGTATAAAATCCCGTCAGCGTTAGCGCATTACGGTTATCAACGTCAACACTTAGTATATTTATTCTATGTAATCTTTTGTATGTTAAACATATATATATATATATATATATATATATATATATATATATGTGTGTGTGTGTGTGTGTGTGTGTGTGTGTGTGTGACAACCCGAAACTTCTAACCTATGTAATTGATCCGCGTATCAGCACTAAAACTTGAATTCATTATCTTCTATTAAATCTTGTGTTTCCATATGGGTGCTCTAGACTTAGTATAATATAGATATGAGTCTTAGGAAGGGTTGGAGAGTGTTTAGCATCACAAAATCGGGCCAAACTCACCAAAATAAGGTGTGTGCGGCCACACACCTGTGTGTACGGTCATAAATCCAAGTGTGCAGCCACACACCCAACCGCAAACAACCTCAACCTCACACTCAACCCAATATATGGATGGATACCCCTTCATTCATTCATTTAGATGTTCCTTTTCCCTCTCTCTACTTTCTCTCTCTAAATCATCAACCAAGAACACTTTGAAGGCTTCATATTCGTGATCTACTCGATCTTCAAGCTGACTATAGTGGTAAACACTTGAATCCCAAGCTTAAAACTCATCATGTTCATCATATTCATCGTCCCTTGAAGGTGTATGGCCGCACACCTTCATATGGGGGCAGCACACATTCAAAACTCTCAAGTATGAAGAGCAAACACTTCAAAAATCATCATATGGACTCAAATGAGGAGTGTACAGCCGCACACTCCTGTGTATGGCTGCACACACCCTCTGTACGGCCGCACACTCTTGTCTGCAGCCTCACACACACTCCTGGCCGCACTCCCCAACCGCACACTCATTTTCAAGACCATACACCCACTCTAATGCCCATATTTGGCCCTAAACTTGCATAAATCATTAAGTTTGGATCATAAGACACCTATTCTTAGTAATTCCAAACCCTAAGGATGTTTTCCCATCATGTTTAGTCATGAAACACCTTAGTTCTAACTCATTTATGTGTCATCACATGAATAATAGGGGCCATTGGTGTTCAAGGCATCTGTTGACACTCGAACCCTACATTAAACTGTGAGTTCATACCCCAACCCTTTTTCAATGTTTTTCACTGTTTTCAGGGGGAGAATACAAGCAAAGTACAAGGAATACTTGTACTCAAAACTTGTTTTACATGTGTTGCGTTCCGTATTACATATGCTTTTAACACTGATAATCTTAACAGATAACAGTAAGAACTTGCAGAACACATTATCGTATTATTTGTGAAAAACGTTATAAAATGTTGTATTTTATATTTTCACAAATGGTTTTCCACATTATAACATGTTAAAAGCATAAGCTTTGAAAGTTGAACATGAAACCTAGTACATTGTTTTGTCCTCGGTAACATTCCACAGAGATACACGAGTAGAGGATCATCATTTGTAACAGTATCTTTCGGTATTATTACTAGTAAATTTGTTATTCCTATAAATTGGAGACACGTCCTCGGGAACACTCCACAGAGATACGTGAGTGGAGGACCGACCCCATAACCAGAATCTCTTGAATAGGGATCGTGACTTGAGTGTATAGATCTATACAGGGCTGACTACCCCACACCTGGCTGCTAGCTATAGTCGAACCGAAAGGTTCAAGGGTGACGAAAGTCATAAGGTGATGTGGACTAATTATTGCCATATCTAGTCTATAGTATGGTTATGGAACTCGCAATTCGGATAACAGAGATTTACTTGTTAGTAATAATGGGTTAGTAACCAGTTTACTTTACACTTATTAGTTTTATGTACATGTTAAAACTAATACGTTTCACAAGGATAACCAGGTTTTCAGTATACATCTTTTACATTACATTTCGGATCAGCAACCAACTTTTAGGAAAATATGGGATTTTCCTGGGATAACAGTTGTTCATAACCATAATTGTGTAACAAAATAGATAACCAAACTTTACATATAAGAAAATATGGGATTTTCTTGGATTTGTAACTTTTACAGAAATCGAAAGGAAACTTGTACATTTTTCAGAAAACAAAACCGCTTATGAACTCACCAGCTTTATGCTGATTTTCAAACTGCTTGTATTCTCAGGTCCACATTAGACAGGTACCCAGTGATCCTTTTTGGCGAAGACGGAGTGCGTAGAAGATGCGTCTTTACTTTTGTTCTTATATACATATGTATAACAACTGTAACACTTGGTTTTCAAACAAATGTAAATTCTAATATGTAATGTAATGTTTGTTTACTTCACTTACTATGTACATTGGTTGTGATACTCAACATGAAGTCACCTCCACCCCGGAACGTTTCCGCCCTAGGTTTCAGGGTGTGACAATATATATATATATATATATATATATATATATATATATATATATATATATATATATATATATATATATAGCAAATCCTATATCCTTGTGAAAAGGACCAGTTCTTAGTATAGATAAGATACAATCCCGTTAATCAAGGGATATACTTTTATAAATTTGTATATAATCTACTTAGCGTAAATCCTAACGTAAATAGTTTGTCTTGGTAACTGTCTTTGTGACAAACCGTCTTCTTGGTGAAGACAAATCCTTTCTTGGTGAACGATAATTTGGAGAACTCTTTGTGTTATTTACTTTTTGTTCTTTGTTTTCTGAGACTAGTTTAATTTTGTTCATTATACTCCAAGTGTATCCGATTGATACAAACCTTCAAAGCCTACTATCCTGAACTTTCTTGAAATCCCAAAAACTATAGAAATTTTTTGTTTTGAGAGAGAGAGAGAGAGAGAGAGAGAGAGAGAGAGATCAGAGGAATATTGTGTGAGAAGTGAAGGGGCTGGAATTGTTATTCATTAGGGGATTTTGGCAAAGGCGTATCATGACCTATGGTGTCATCGATCCGGCGGCCTGCAGACACGTGTCGATATCCTTTTAGTCCACGTCCTAACTTTAAGACGCGCATGTCGCACATACCAGTGCCGGGGGGGGGGGGGGGGGGACTTTTCTAAAAACTTTAAAAAGTTGTATCTTTCACATACGAGCTATGTTTTTGGCGTTCTTTATATCCACACATAGCTATCGACAAGTACTACAACTTTTGTTTAGACCATGTAGGCTAATTCTCAATTTATTTATAAAGTTATATTTTTAACATGCTTAGAGTGTTAAAGTACATATAAAAACCATAACTTGTCCCTACGAATTCCGTTATCGATTGTCTTTATATTGATGAAATTGTATCTACAAGATCTTCATACCTTTTTTAAATTGGTTTGGCTAATAATCGACCAATTTCCATTTTGATTCCTGTGTTGCACTCTACTGTGCTGAAACTTCGAAAAATCATAATTTCCACATATGAAGTTAGATTTAGGCATTATATATATGCACGTTCTCGCTTTTATGATTTCTATGACATTTGTTTAGATTACTTCAGCTAATAAGCGACCTATCTCTGATTCTTTATTTACGAAATGCTTTCTTGTATAGGGTTAAACACATAACTTCGAATAATCATACTTCTACATACAAAATAAAATTTAAGCATTCTATATATCTACGGAAATCATATTGGCGTCTTCTACATGTTTATAGTGATTACTTCAGCTAAAAAGTACTATATCTCAACTTCAAATTTTATAAACAAATGGTTTATATCAAGTTCTACAGTAGAGCGAAAACATGGTGTTACAATTCTCCCTTACTTACAGAGATTTCATCCCCGATATCCTACCCCTAGCGCATGTTAGGATAATGCCTACACATTATTCTACTGGGGTTTCACAAGATTAACTCAGGATCTAGCCAACGTTTTCGCATCGAAACAATCCATCTATACTTATATAGCCTTATAACTTGTTTCTACTTTAGACGCACTCTTGAACCCCTCGCGAAGTCTTCCAAAATGGGGAACTCATCGGTTTGGACTTTTAGAATTCATGTTCTACGACGAACAATCACCTTCTGACGTAAAATATCAATTTGTTCCTATAATTAGGAACACCGTCAACTTGTTATAAAGAGGTCACTTAGGTAAATGTCATCTTGACACAAATCCATTTATCGGAACATGCCTCTAAAAGGATTATGGTACATCGTTCTTATTTTGTGTCCTATGCCGAGTTTCTACATTATAGTCATAAAACATTTGTGAATCTAGATTAAAAGTGTCCTCTCCACATAGTTTAGGTATTCCAACATCCTAAAACTTAACCAAAACCACTATAACGATTTTATCAATACTCTAATGTTGGTGACAGACTCATCATAAGGCTTGCTAATGACAGGTCGTGATAATATCCGACTATTGGGATTACGATGCGAGATTGCTCTTGTCATCATCCCTATTGGCCTAAAGACTCATGATCAAACCTTTGGTGGTCTTGAAGACTCAAAACCCATTATTATACCATCCTGTAAGGAACCCAATGACCATCCTTCCTTGATCACAATAGAACTTTGCTACTTAAACTTTTGAGGCTATAACATCATTTAAAATGATGAAGTGTCTCCAAGGATGAATATTTAGCTATTGACGATTTCTATTTGTGTAATGCGTAACCTACTGAATTCCTTGTCTAGCAGTTCCTACGTTGCAATGATAAATTCTATGTCCTTGGGGGTACGAACATATCGTGTTATCTTGGATATTTGAGTTGTACCTCGGAATTTGGTCAATTTCCTAGATTCTACCTATTGCTTGGGATGAAGATCTAACTATTCCTAGATATTCATATCGAGAAACTTATAAACTATGCTTATTCTTTTAGAAGACTTCCTCCTTCGTTTACCCCAACTAACTAAACCAAAATGAAAAACTTTTTTCTACTCGTGTTGCACCCTCCTGGATCTCAACGTAGAGACCAAAAGTCAAAATTCTCTTCACACTTTCATGTTATGGGTCGGTTCTCCCCCACTTGGGTTCGACCCATTATCTGTTGCTACTTGTCACTGATTAAAACCCATGTTGGCTTTGTTTATGCAATCTGTTGCTTGTCATGATCTTATGTTGGAGCTTTCATTGCGCCTATTTTGTTCAAAAGAGGACATTCGGCCCTGGTGTGGCCCATCTAGTTATAGTGGAAACATATATGCATTCCATATGCTCCCTGCTTATAGTTGTGACAAGCCAAAATTTTTTGCATTATAAAGTCCAACCATTCAACTCAACTGAGTGTCAGACTCATTAGTAATGAGTTCTAGCCTTGTTAAAGGTCATTCTAAGGAGTTTTAGCCTAGTGCACTTAAAGAATAAGTGTTAGGAAGTACCTGCTAGAGATGCTATGCAGCATTCAAGCCTTAAGACCACCAAAAAGGAGTTCACGGCCAAGACACTTGATTTTACGGCCGTAAACTCAAGGTTGGCCGTAAATTCCCCCTTATAGTCTAATATCCTTCAACTCTCTTCATTATTTCACTTCCACCTCAAGAACTTCCAATTCTCTCTCAAGTATTATCGAGTTCTTCATCCTAGATCATCAAAAATGTAAGTGTTCTTCCTTTGTTTTGTTGTTAATACTTCTTAATCTAGTATCATCTCACGATTTCATCCATGGAAATCATCTTATTGACTAGATCTTCAAATCTTCAACTTCCACCAAGAACACACACTAGTGTTCTTGGCCGAAATCAACCCTTTCAAGCCTCTATATCGTAAGTACTCTTTCCTTAACTCGTTATCTAGTTGAAACACCTAATTAGAGCCTTGAAACCATCAAGAATTCAAGAACAAAAGGAGTTTATGGCCAAGCAATCTCCTTTGGCCGTAAACCCCTATAAGTGTACCATTTTGGCTGCAAACCCTTCTAAAGTCCAAGCCTTTGATCTTGAACCCTTAATGGATGTTGTAGGACCTTAAACCACACACTTTAGCATGTTTAACCATGAGTTTATGGCCGTAAACTCCATAGGTGGCCGTGAACTCTCCTTTCATCAATCACATGTCATTCAACACTTCATTGCAAGTGTTTCCTAGTCCCTAAATGTGTTTACTTGCATAGGATTGCTTCTAAACACTATATTTATGTCAATATATGCTATTATATGTCATTTAGGACTCGTTAAGTCTCGGGACTTCATTCGTGGAACTTCTCATCCTTGCGCACATATTTGTTTGAATCACCCGTATCATGTGAGTTCATACCCCCATAATGAATCTTTTAACTGTTTTAAATGCTTTTAAGGGGGGTGGGGGAATACAAGTTGAACACAATGATAATTGTATAAATGTTTGTTATAAACATCCTTCAATGGATTTCTTATGTCTTTTATAAGTGATGAAAACATTTCAAAAACTCTTTTAAAGTTATGTTACTTTATAGTTTAACAGAACTCTGTTTTTAAAGTACAAGCATAACTTAGTAGTAAAATGAGTCTTTTCAATAACAGTTCAAGTAAGACACTAGTAAACTATAAGGGGTATAGTTTAGAGGTTCAGTTCATACTAGATACTAGAGCATATTATAAAGAGAAACAAGGAGGTAGATACAATACATCAGAGAGACATACTATACACTATACATGATAATAGAAGGAACATACTAAGATACTATAACAGAACGAACATACTAAGATGCTATAGCATGAGAACAACTACAAGATCTAATTATACCAATGAATCACTAACTCATTGTTCTAAACAAAAGGTGATAGTTAAATTGGGTATACATGATCACATAACTTTAAATGTGGATTACATGACCTAGCAATTGGTTTGCGGAAGTCATGTTCGGTTCCCAAAATCTCTTGACAAAGAGAGTGTATAGTATGGGTACTAGCCTTCACATTATGACCTTAATAAAACAAACATGTTTTATGGCAATCAGTATGACAGGATGTCAATTTAAAAGACGACTGAGTACTTTCATTTTCCCATTACTTTCATAAAGTGACAGTTCCACTTGAAAGTTAATGCAAGCTATTTTCGAGACAAGACAGTTATAAACTAGGGAAAACTTACATTTTACAAACGATAATCAGAACAGTCGAGTCTAGTACATTCAGTAGAAAGGGACCTATAATGCTAACCTTATGATTCCTTCATGTATACATCAAGGGATATATATTAACATGATCTGATAGGTAATAGGATGTATGCTTTCCGCTTCATTTCCTGTTCCTTGTTTGGTTCTGGGCTTAGAGCGGATTCACCCAGCCTGTTATCCATTCGATCTTAGTATTATATATGTTACGTATACATGAAGTCATTATAAGGGGTACCAGGTATGTTTCAGGTCATAGGACACTAAATCAATGCATAGTTTTCTAGTACAAAACATACTTTTCAAATAGAACTTTTGATATACAAAACTAGGAACTTACCAGTAAAGGGTTTAATCCATTTTATTAAACTTGTATAACTTAAAGGACCTTAGGTGATTAGCTCTATAATACCTTTGTTTATACATCAGGGTTATATATAATTAATACCCGATAGGTAGTTGGATGTGTGCTTTCCGCCTTACTTCCTGTTCCTTGTTTGGTTGTGGGCTTAGGGCAGATTTGCACAATTAACTATCTATTCGATATTAGATTATATATAGCTAGTATAAACTAAGTGATTATAGAAGTAACCACTATGGTTACAATTTTTATTTTAATAAATAAGGGTTTTCTTAAAGAATCTTTTCATAAAATATAAAGGAACTATTACAACGACGATCTAACAAACAATGGGATGTGTGCCTTCCGCCTCATTTCATGTTCCTTGTTTGGTTGTGGGCTTAGGGCAGATACACATAATCGATTGTTTGTTTACTCTGAGTTCTATATAACTTATATCCATTTAGTACTCATAGAAAGGATTGTAGAGTCATTTTTACTTATCTTTCATAAAAGTAGGAAATATAGGATTTTCTGGAGGAGCAGGCGAACTTTTCTAAACAAAACTTACAATTTGCTACAACTTACTAAGGTTTCTACAACTTACTACAAATTTTGACAATATACTTACATCACTAAAATCTTATGAACTCACTTAATTGCTGATCAACTCTTTTAAAATAACTTGTATTCTCAGGAAACTAGTAGGCAGGTACTCGCGCTGGGAATTCAGAAGATGGAGCAGTATGGATGCATGTCTTGTTTTGTTATTTACATATGTATTCTATTTTTTGTGAACACATACTTTTTAAACACTTTCTTTCTAATGAAATGGTTGTTCATTTATTTGATTACTATGATACATGTCTTGTGATACTAAACATGACGTCCTCCACCCCCAAACGTTTCTGCCGTTCTGGTTTTGGGGTGTGACAATAGTCTGTATTGTAATGTCCCTCCTTTCCACACTTGTGACTTATTAAAGCAAGAAAAACTCCCTCCTAGGACCTCCCACACTTGTTACACTGAGGATGCCTCTATCCACCAGGCCTTGATTTATCGTGCTTGAATCTCTTGGTGGGTGATTAAGACAGAGTCGGAGTCTGCTTCTTTTCCTTTCGTTGAGTCTCCAACTCAATTTCTCTTCTATTGGCATGTTCTTGCATCTATGCTAAGGTCTTGCATGATTCTTGGTAAGAACTCCCTAATATTACTCTTGAGCATACTCAAGTATCGAGACATTTACGCTTGCACCAATGAGGTGTAGTCTTGGAAAATCAAGGACCTCTCAGTGAACATATAGGGGATCTCAATGACCAATTGAATTGTCTATTTGAGTGATAAATATTCTTTAGTGAGTTGTTCCCTCTATACCCATGGAACATACTCTACCTTGAACTTCTCAACAAACTTTTCCCAACTCATTACACTCTTCTCAGCAGGTGAATAGTTCTTAGTGACTAAGTTCCACCAGTTCTTTGCTCCTAGACGTAGCAGACTCTACGCATATTAAACATCAGGTTTGCTGGAGAATCACAAGTGTAAAGGCATCCTTCCACATCCGAGATTCATCTCATGGTAATAATTGGATCCCTGACACAATCAAAACCAAGAGTTTTGGTGTTACTGAACGCTCGATTGGGAACTTCCTTTTCTCCATATAGGGTTGAAACAAAAATAAAAGTAGTGGTCGTGGAAGCAACAGTACTAAAAATGACAGTATACCGTTAGTCAAACAAGGCTATCAGTTTAGTCTTAATAGTTTTGAACTTTTTTGGAATCATTTCTCTTGCAGTTGCTGATATCGCCGCCTATATCCAATCGTATATATCACTGTCAATTTTCCTGACCCTTCCGATCCAGATCCACAGTGCTTTCTCTAGTGATCATCGCCATACTAAAGGTGTAATACGAATATGTTAATACGAATCAAACTAACTCAAAAATGATATTCGAATTCTCTCAAGAACCTTAGCAACATTGTGGAGTTTCTTGGTTTATGTATGGATACTGTGTTTCCAATAGTACAAGAACATAATACCTTCCACACCTATCCATACTAGATCTGAGAATTTCCCCAAGGTTTCCAAGTCACTACACTCTGCTACCGATAGGCATTTTCTCAGACCCAATGTTACAAGGTCTAATTACTCATGTTTCTAGATTTTCTCCTAGGATTCCATCCACTTCGTCCTAATACATGCTGAGGAAGAGCTTCTACCGAAATTAACTATTTATCCGTTAAATATAATTACATGCCTCTAAATTGAAGCAGTCCGTTGACCTAAAGATCCGACACTACAACAGTTAGACTCAAACGAGACCTGCAGAATAGTGCCAAGTCAAGCAATGTAAAACTATTTAATTCTAGGAACACGTAACCTAATGCATTTGTAAAATAACTAATTAATTTTAGTACAGGTTTTAAGCAACAAATAACAAGCAAAACTCTAAGCTATAAGGCGTCTAAATTTTCAGTCAATCCTAACCGGAAATTCTTGAAAGTATGCCTAGCCTACATACCGGCATGCATTGCTAACAGTTCATATTTAAGCAAACATAACAATTATGGATATTTTGGTAATCACTTTCTTTTCTAAGATCCGACTGACTGTACGCATCACATTTTATTATTATTATTTTTCTCAAAAGATGTATTCATTATACAAATCCTTAGTTTGAGTCTGAAATCACACAAGTGTTAAATCTAGTTCTCTCAAACCAGGGCTCTGATACCAACTTGTAACGTCCCGACTTTCATCCCAACTTTCATTTTGATTTATTCGATATATCAAAGTATAATTACATTATGCAGAAACATGTTGTGAATGTGTGTGTGTACAGTTGCGCTTTTCCATTTTACAAATCATTGAAGTACATGAAAAACATTTATAATCAAGTGGGTAACAAGAATCTTAGTGAGTTCCCGAAAATACCATATACCACAATACATATAAATGCATACAAACAATGGCTAATGACCTTTTGCTGATCCACCAATGTTATGTGTGTCTAGATTTATAGCCTACTTGCCATTTCATCGTCAACACTCAGGTCTATAGACTCCCAACCTATCGCCATATCGCCATTTCATCATCAACGCTTGGGTCTATAGACTTACACTTTCAGCTCCACTAATATATGTACATAGATATTATACTATCAGTTCTACTCCACTTGATCTATATGTTAATCATACGTGGATATATATATATATATATATATATATATATATATATATATATTGTAATACAAAGTATAGTGAGATAACTCACCTTGGCAATTTCTCAGATGATCAAAAACTATATGGGTAATTCAATTGGTGAGCAATGTGCCTAACGAGTAATAACCTAAACTATTATAGCTTATTAGTCCCTATGGAAATTTAGTAATGAAGGTTATATCTTTCAATAATCCCAATAAATACTAAGAGTTCTATCAAATATGGAACAACTAGGCAGGACAGCTGGGAGGCAAGACTATTTTGACATATAACATGACTGAAATCAAACAAAAAAGCCAACATGAGCATTCTACACACCTCTCCTTTAAGTAGATCAATCAATATTATAACAGTAATTACTGATAAATCTTATTTATAAATTCATAACAACGACTATGAAAATAAATATAAGTAACACTTAAAGAGTAGTAAATGTAGCTTAACTTACAATAATTTCTAGCGAAAACTGGGAAGATCGCATGCAACACGTCGATACCACACACCTCTATCAATCGGGATTGTTAAAGGCCACTGACCTTCTTAAAAGGGGTCTTTGAGAGAAAGATATCAGTGGAATTATGTGTGAGAAGTGAAGGGTCTGAGATTGCTATTTATTGGAGAATTTTCAAAAAGGCGCGTTGCACCCTATGTGGTCTTCGATCTGGCAGCCTATTGACACTTGTCGAAATCCCTATGGTCCATGCCCCTGCTTCTAGAAGGGCATACCGTGCCTAACTATGCATGGTGCCTTTCGAAAACATCAGAAAATCATATCTTTCTCATACGAACTGTGTTTTCTACATTGTTTATATCCACACATAGCTATCGACGAGTACCACAACTTTCATTATGGACTCCATCGACTAGTTCCCACTTTATTTTTAAAGTCATATTTTTAACAACTTAGAATGATAAAGTATGTATAGAAATCATAAATTGTCCATAAGAATTGCGTTCTTGATTGTATTTATTTCTCCAAAATTGTATCTATGAAATCTCAAATCTCGATTATATTCTTTCGGGTAACAATCGACCAATTTCCATTTCGATTTCTATGTCGTACACTACTGCGCTGAAACATCGAAAAATCATAGCATCCTCATACGAAGCTACTTTTAGGCATTCTTTATATACATGTTCTCTCTTTTATGATTACTATGAATTTTGTTTAGATTGCTTAAGCTTATAAGCGACCTATCTCTGATTTACTGTTTACGACACGATTTATGGTATAGGGTTGAACGCAAAACTTTGAATAATCATAACTACTATATACAAAGTCAGATTTAACTGCTCTATATATCTACGAAAATTTTATTGATGCCATCTACATGTTTATGAAGATTAATTGGGCTAAAAATTAATGTATCTTTACTTTAATTTTTATAAACAAATGGTTTATATTGAATTCTACTGTAGAGAGAAAACAGGGTGTTACAATATAACATTTGATGGATACAATTTCAATGATTGGATTCATGTCTTGAGAGTTTATCTCAAGAGAGATCATAAATTGTACATACTTAAAGGTCCTAGTCCTAAACAACCTGCTTTGAGCAGAAGACCTGAATAAGATACCTAGTGGAACATCACTGTGATGTTGAATATGTTTCTAACATTATACTGGTAACAGTTATTGTTGATGTTCAGAGGGACTTGTGAAACATAGAAGTATTTCACATGTTTCTTTAGGTGAAGCATATATTCCTAAAATATAGTGATATTTGGTATGAACCAGTTCAAATAAAGGAAGAATGCAAGGTTGAAGAGAGTAACCTTGTGTGCTCTAAGAGGCCATTAGCTCATGGAAAGGACACAATTAGGCCCAATAAATCCTAACAGGTCTATGGAGATGGATCTTGTTTCTACTATAGAGAAACAACACACTAGAAGTGGAACTATCGCTCTTATCTGAAAAGAAAGTCTAGAGTGACTAGTAGTTCAGGTATCTACTAGATAGAACTTATACTATTCATTTAACTAGAGTACTTGATACGTTATTTTAATCTAATGTGTGTAAATGGCTTGTAGATAATTCAAGAAGACTAAGCAGGTGAGCACAAGTAAGTTGGAACTTCACTCTCGGAGTTTAGTTTAATATTTGTGCTTAGAACCGAAAATACTTGTGTTGTAAAATAATATTTGTTTTGGAACAATAAATGTGTTAATTTAGTTTTTCTAAACATATGTTTCAATTAAATTGATTAGATAATTGATCATTTACATAATCGTTTTTTCATAACGATCACCTTCACATTTTAAAATGATTAACCTTTTTTTTGAGAACTAGATCACTTAATATAATAATAAAGTAAATATCAAGGTTTTCTAAATAATATGTTATGTATGAAAACACTTTTGACACAAATATTATTTGAATCAAACTTATCTATGATATTGCTATCTTTATTATGTAAATAACATAGTCATATTCCAACTTCAAGAAATGGATTTTTGATGGAAAATTAGGTAGTTTATTTGACATATGTGAATATTAATTATATATAAAATATACCTAATTCTGTTTTCACTAAACTATAGAGAAAATAATATTAAGGAACTATACACTTTGATGTATGACTTCCTGTCTAATAAATGTCTAGATTTAGTAAGAGATACATAATCAACTTTATTTAACAAATATAGTTCGTGTAATTATATTTTACATGTTAAAAGATAATTATGAAACCTTGGTTGAAGGTTTAAAATATAAAGTTGATATACAATTCAATAACACTATCTAAAATCTTAGAGAAAAATAAAGGATGCCATAAATCTTACTCGATATGGTCTACTTTCTAATCGGCGGAAATTATCTTCCTTTATTCTTTTTTACTTATGCCTTAATCACTATCAATTATATCTTGAATATAAACATGAATAATGAGTAGATAAAAAACTTTATAAGATTTAGTATGGAAAGTCTATATCCTTATTTTACTTAATGTTTTGAGGATTTGAAGCCTATGTTAGAATAAAACTTCTAAACCAAAATCTACTCTCTCTCTCTCTCTCTCTCTCTATATATATATATATATATATATATATATATATATATATATATCTATATATATATATATATATATATATATATATATATATATATATATATATATATATATATATATATATATTTGTAGAATACTCTAAAAGGTTGCTTGGATTATTTTATACAAACCCACGAAGAATTATTTCTGTTATTCGTATGAAAATTGAGTTGTCAGAAAGTAAGCTGCTAATGACAAAGCAATTGGGAGGCACATGAAACTTGATGTTGCTCAAGAACCATAGCCTATTGTTGCAAAGGTCGGTACTATTTTCAACAAGGACTTATTGAACATGAATAATATGTATTCGTAAACACAAACTATTCACATATATGGTAGAAATCATTTGTAACATGGGAAATATGGAATGTCTCATTGATGAGTTCTTCTAGATGGTTTCTGAAAAATCCATCAACTACCAAAATGGTATACTCGACTTTACACATGATTAACAACTTATAGTCATGTACAATGACATATAATAGTTGTATAATAATCAAGTGTGGACTTGATTAATCTTGCACCCCAGAACAACTCTAGAAATGAGTAAGTAATTCTTTTATAAATAATACGCACATAGATATCTATACACATTTAACAAGAATTTAAATAAAAGGTTTTTCTCGTACTAATGTCATTGACTATAATCAAGTATTTTCTCAAGTAGCTTTGATTAGATCAACAATGATATTATTTACCATAACTACATATTCTGATTATGAGATATGACAAATACATTTCAAGAAAAATCTATCTTCTTAATAAACACGTATTTGAAGATGTGTATATAGCTTAACTTGGAGGTTTTCTAAATCCAAGTTATTCTAACAAAATGTGTTAACATTTTGATCAATTATGGATATAAAGTAAGCATCTCATGGTTGGAATCATCATTCAAACATGAAAACACATAATATGTTTTTTTTATATCAAAATGAAGATACCATATGTGTTTATTAAAAACAAGTGGGAACTATAGTGACATGCCTAATCTTCCATGAATGAGAAATACTTAATCCTGGTAAACAACATTTCGACTATGCAAGGCCGTTTTCCATTACTTGAAAAGTATTTCTATGATGAAAGACTTAGGAAATACATGATACATTCTTGGAATATAAAATCTATGGAGATAGATAAAATGAATGTTAATGTTTTAAAATCTTTTCAATATGTTGACAATATCTTAAAAGAGATCAAGACACAAGAATTATTTGGAGAACTCTTGGCATTGCCACATGGAACCATTTTTAGCTAGCTTAAAAAGGGACTTAGCACATAATTTTAAGCTAGATTAAATGATTTATATTCTATTTTCTTGAAAAATGAATTTATCATTTATGCCAAATTGTGTGCAAGATAAGGTATATGACTATGCTATGAACATATCATACGATACTAGTTAGATATATGAGAATTTCATTAAATGACTATAAGAACATTATAAGAATATTTAAGAAGAACTAAGAGAATGCATAAGAGTTAATTAGTTTATAAGAAGATATTTAAGTAAGGAGATACACAATATTCTAACTTCAAAACATACACATACACACAAATATATATATATATATATATATATATATATATATATATATATATATATATATATATGAATTATAATTGCATTATGAGTTCATTATGGATGAAGAGTATGTTTTACTTGAATTAGGTGTGAACAAAACATAATAACATAGTCTACTACAAAATAAGAATACACTGCTACATTAGAAGCTGTAATAAAACATGACTGGATGAATGAGTTCATTGAAAAACTAGGCTTAGTCTTACCATTCAAGGATCACATAGAAATCTTTCCTAAGTTCAAGATTATACTTAATCAATCTAGGAGGCTCTAAATCACGTCTGAACACCACTGATATTCCACAAGATATTCAACTATACTTAGAATACCACTAAATATGGATATAATAGTATTCATGTAATTTATACAAATTAAGTTATGTCAGAACCATTAATAAAGCCCTTCCTTTAAACTAAGCATGAAAGGTTAAGCTGGAGCTATCAGACTTTGTTATACTAGAAATGTGATTTTATTTAGATTTAGTATTGTGATATTGGAACGTTGTGATAACCACTATTATATATTATTTTGATATACTTGGTATATGATTTTCACATTAATATTTTTTGTGTTATATATTTGAATGCGTAATCCATGAATTGTGATAACCACTAGTATATATTATTTTGATATACTGGGATATGATTTTCATATTAATATTTGTTGTGTTATATATTTGAATGTGTAATCCATGAATAATGTAGTTACTCTAAAAGTTCATAGTTGGTCTTAATTCTAGGAGAAATTATGAAGTAAGACTAATATGATCAGGATTGTAGACTCTCATAAGACGAAAGTAGGCAATAGGTTGTAACCAATATTCATTGGTACTTAGCAGAGAATAATTATTGAACGTGACCCGCATCAAGATCATCACATAGATGGTTGTTACGAGTGATACTTGATAAAATGTACTATCTTTGTATCCATAATACCTAAGATACATAGTGGTCCTTAAGTGTAAACAATGTTATAATTTGATGTGGTAAAATGCTGATCATTAAATATGTAGTTATAAAGGCTATGATCAATTGTTGTATGAACTATAGAAGAGACTTATGTAGTTAAGATGAGACTTGTTCCTCTTATTGTTGAGAGTTACACATCTAATGCACATTACCCAAAACTTGAACATTTGAGAGGATTCGTTATCTTGGGGAAAAGTTGAACTTTATGTGGCAAGGGAGTTGAAATTACACGAGCATCGTTTATGAAATACAAGCTAACAATTATCTTATGAATTTTGTTTGATTAACAATCGTGCTATCCTGGACTGATTTAAATTTTAGTCCAAAAAATAGTTGATTTATCCAAAATCCTTAATTTCGAACTGATTGTTGAAAAGGTTTTATGTTGGAGATTTCTTCAAAGTTATTTCTAGTAACTAATATGTCATCCACATAGGTATCCACTATAACAATAAAATCATTATCTTTTTTTTTTCAAGGAAAAGAGAGTAGTCATTATGAGAAGGTTTTTAACCATGAATTTAAAGTGCATAAAAAAGTTTGGAATACCATTGCCTTGATGCTTGCTTTATGGAATCTAAGGACTTATTTAATATGCATACATATGAGAAGAATTAACTTGGAAGACTGGATGTATTTTTCATACAGACCTCTTCACGTGAGTCTCCGTGGAGAAAAGTAGTGTTGACATCTAGTTGCTTGACTGACCAACCTTTCTTCACAACCAAAGTGTTGAACTTAATAAATTGAGAAAAGGTGTCATAGCAATCTAGGCCTTCATGTTAGGTGATACCTTTAGCAACCAAACGGTCTTTATTCCTTTCAATGGAATCATTAGCACTATATTTCACCTTGTATATCCATCTACATAAAAAGGGTTTTATCCTTAGGATGCTTGATAATTTCTCATGTTTTTTAGTAAAAAGTGCTTGAATTTCTTTTTTTATAACTTCTTCCCAATGTGGATTGCTTTAGCTTGACAATCGAAAGTTGGTTCTAGAACTTGTAATTTAGAATGAAAGGCAAATGAAGTGGGAGAAACTTATTTGTTCGAAAAAGTTAAGAGCTCATATCGAATGCACATATTAGTGATGGTATGAAAACAAATATATGAAAAATCCACTTGATTGTAGATGTAATCTTGTAGTCTCAGTGGAGGATGGTGAATTCTAGTTGACCTTTTATGTTTCTTAGGAAAGTTGAGATCATGAGTTTGAGTATTGGATTGATGATGTGGTTATGACTCCGCTTATCATGGATCATAAGAACTATAAGGGGGTAAAATTAGAACTATAGGTATTAGGAAGAATTGGAAAAATATGATGTATTGATTGGTAAATGAGAAGAAGTTGCGGCGAGATGAAATTTAAGAATAAAGTGTAAAGGGAATAAATCTTCAAAGAAAACAACATCCATTATAATATAAATGTCTTTATTGACTAGATATAACAATTTGTAATCCTTTTGACTAGTAGGGTATCCAAGAAAAAACATAGATGAGATATGGACACGAATTTAGCGTAATCAATGGATTCGGTAGTAATGAAGCAAAGTAAACCAAACACCATTAAATGAGATAAATCTAGCTTTTGACCCATAAAAGTTTCATAAGGAGAGACATTTTAAAGAATTTTGTGGGCATTTTGTTGATAAAATGGATATTAGTCTTCAAACATTCATTCCAATAAGTATTTCCAAATTAGATTGAAAATATAAGGCACTTGCAACATCTAAAATGTGTCTATGCTTCCATTCTATTGGACCATTTTGTTGAGGTGACAAGTTGTTGCTTTTTGATGAAGTATTCCTATTGGTTGAAAGTAAAGTATGTCTTTGTTACTGGAACCACGCGTAGAAGTATTATCTATTTTATTAGGTTTGACAACTTTGTGAAACTAAGTCTTGACATATGCAAAAAAAAAAAAAAAAAAAAAAAAAAAAAAAAAAAAAAAAGAACTATATAAGAGTAAATGTATAACTCTTAAGTGTTAATATATGAACCCAATTGTGTCTACTGTAATCATCCATAATTGTGATAAAATATTTGAAACCATCATGAGATAAATGTTTTTATATCCCCCAAACATTAATATGCACAAGATCAAAAGGATCATGTGTAACATAAATGATTACAAGAAAATGAGTTTTGTGTTTCGTGGAGTTAAAACAAATATCACAAGACTAGATGAATAAATTATCACAACTATTAACAAGAGAAAGCAATTGTAAACATTAACAACAAAATCAACGATCCAATCGGTGGCTCCAGAATCAACGATCCAAGATATGTGTATGTATAATAAATTTGATGATTTGTAAACATTAGCAACAAAATCTATAAAATGAAAGGTTTTACCTTCATTGTGATATCACCATGAGTGATGGAACAATCATTAGAGGATGATGTAGATGCAATAAGAATAGAGTTTGGATTGCGAGACGATCCAATGAAATATGGATTAAACGCATCAATTCCAATGGAATTTCGAGAAGAAGAATCAAAAGTCGCCATGATAGAAAAAAACGAAGAAATTGAGAAAAACAAAGTAACGACTAGGTGAATTGAAAAAAAATCTCAAAAGAAAAAGAATCAAATAAGAGATAGTCAACGCTTTTAGTCTAAAACCAATTTTTAACTTTCACAATTGAAATGTGATGAGAGAGATCAAAGGACATGAAAGAATGAAATATATTTTATTAATAAAAAATTATTACAGGAAGAAAATATATACATCAACAAATAATTAATTACTAACAATTAATTAACTGCTTTTAATTATCATCCTATCAAACTTTTAACAAAATGACAATAATGTCTACAACCATACTGACGGTTTATAACAGAATCTAACAAAATGCCTAGACTATGCAAAATTGATTTTAGCAAGCATCAACATGTCGTTGTTATGGATATGAAGTCGATGAGGCTAGCCTCTACATCAATCAGTTTTGTGGTCCCTAAAACCTATATTTGTTGTAATGTATGTTTGCTTATTTTTAATGTTCTGCATGGTTGGCGTAGATTTGTATGAGATTTGCTCACCTTTGTTTAATTTGTGTTTGTGGAACTACAGATGGGTAGACAGATTTAAGGAAAGATCATGTACTTGTTTTTTAGGTTTTAGGGAATATTTGTGGGTAGTCGTGTGATGTAAAGTAATCTATTTGGTGTCTATTGATACAAGTTGAGTATTTTATTCCCCAAATCCAATACTATATCACCTTGTTTGTTAATGATCAGCACCAACTCCTTATTAAAGACATTTTGAACCAATTTAAAAAAATGAGCGTGAACAATTTCTTTCAATAACCCGGTTTTCTATTGTTTCATTGATCAGTCCGTGTCTTTTTGGGAAACAATTTATTTTTTAAGTCATTATCCAGGTTTCTTGCCTAGTTCTATGCATTCTGAATTAAAACATTATTATAAAAAACGATCCTACTAAAAAAACCAAAAAAAAAAGGTGGTGGGGGGGGGGGGGGGGGGGGGTTACCTTGATTAAAACAAAATGTATTGTTGTCTTTTTTTTCTTTTATATATATATATATATATATATATATATATATATATATATATATATATATATATATATATATATATATATATATATATATATATATAATAATTGAAAATACATATAAAAATATTAATTATATACAAAATTACCGTCTTAAGTCACGACTTACAAACGACGTGACTCATCAAAGCTTGGAAAAACTTGAAGCTTGACATTACTGACAAGTCACACCTTACGTTATTTAGAACATTGATATATATATATATATATATATATATATATATATATATATATATATATATATATATATATATATATATATATATATATATATATATATATATATAGGATTACGTTCATGTGAGACGGCCTAATTTTGTGAGACCATGAGACGCATTTTTTTTAATCTTATTTATTTATTTTTAGTAAATTCAAGTTCTGAAAATAATATTTAAAAAAAGAATTTTTGGATTTTTCCATTTATTTTGCATTTTATAATTATTTTTTAGAATATGTACAATGTAATATTCTATTAAAATATTTCACGTATTTTTCAAAAAAATGGGATTTTTTTTTTATTTTTTTTAGTTAATTCAAGTTCCGAAAATAATATTTCAATTTTTTTTTAGATTTTTCCATTTATTTTGTATTTTAAAATTAGTTTTTAGAATATGTACAGTGTAATATTCTATTAGAATATTTCACGTATTTAAAAAAAAAGATATTTTTTTTTTATTTTTTTTAAAATTTTTTTAGTTAATTCAAGTTCAGAAAATAATATTTAAAAAAGAATTTTTGGATTTTTCCATTTATTTTGCATTTTAAAAATATTTTTAGATTTGGTCTCTCTCTCTCTCTCTCTCTCTCTCTCTATATATATATATATATATATATATATATATATATATATATATATATATATATAGAGAGAGAGAGAGAGAGAGAGAGCATTTCCTTTTAATCGGCTAACAATTTAGTGGAATGATTATTTCATCAATTTTCTAGACTTAGCCGCAATGTCTTTGTTGAGATAACTAGATTATGACCCATGTTAAACGCGGGAGTGCGTATAAAAAAACATAGAATTGTAAACAAATATTTCATCATAGGAAGCCTGACAATTAAAAGTGCATTACCCATTGTTGCAGAAATCGGTATTGGCGGCCGATTAATTGACGATTAATCGCTTGGCGGCCTTAAACCGATTACGATTAGGGTGCTTGACGAAAATTTGTCAAAATCGGTCAAAGTCGGCCTTGGCGGTCTCGGGAGTCATAGGCGGGAATTTTTAAAAAAATTTAAAAAATTTTAATTTTCAAATAGTACACCAAAATTTTAAATTTTCAAATTTTAAAATACTAAACTAAAATTTTCAAAATTTTAAAATTTTAAAATTTCAAATACTTAGTTTTTAGGGAATATTAATTTTTTAAATAATTTAATTAATAATTAAGGGTCTCCGATTAATCCCCGCCTAGTCCGATTAATCGCTTATCGCCAGTCGACCGTCGAGCTACCGCTAAGCGATTTTTACAACCTTACATTACCATAGCTATTTTAAATTCATTAACATACATTACAATAGCTAGTTTAACCTCATAACAATTAAAAGTACATTACCATAATCAATAAACACAAATATTATTTCCCCATTAGAGTTTAAATAAACTTCCACAAAATATTGCAGACGAAATTAAAAAATCGTCTTGGCATATCTCTTATATTAGCTACTTCTAACATCTTCGATTCAAACACTATGTTTGTTAAATTGGTTGAAATCAAAACATTTACTGCAAATAAAATAATAAGGCTAAGATTAAGGAAATTACTTTTAAACTTAAAACAAATTGACAATAATAGACTTCGTCAATATAGTTTGTTATTTAAACTTAAACAACATGATAATAATAGACTTGGTCAATTTAGTCCATAATCGATTGTAAGTTAACATTGTATTAGAAGAGATCTAAAACTATTCCGTTTATGTTTTTGTGTGTGAAAAAATGTTTGAACACATAACAATGACAAAATACTTGAATTTTATCTAAATTATTATAATTTTGTATCGTAGATAGAAAATAAAACATGAGTTTATGATTAAAAGAATAAATAAAAAAACTAATAAATCATAGAGTAATATAAAATATTTAAATAGTTTGTTACAAAAAACAACTATGTTCGAATGCAGAATAAAATATATATAATCAATAATATCTATTTGGCATAGTCATTGTATCAAAATCAGAATGGATTTAAAAAACTCGTTGAGAAGGATGTGCCGGAACCACATACTCAATCGTATTTTCTTTAAAGAAATATATGTTATTGTTTCTATAATCCCACCATTCATGTGCACCTTCATTGTAAGTACTAACATCTACTTTAACCAACTGATTATGAATGAGAACCCAAATAGCCCACAAACAATCTCCACATACATAGAAATATCCCGATTTTTCGTGAAACATACGGTTTGAAGTCATTAATAGTAGAAGGTGCAAATATGAGTATATGTTCTTCTGAATAAATATCAAATCACAATATGGTATTATTAGATAATAAGAAGTAAACGACACCACCACTTGTAACTGCCTCATCAGAAACATGATAAACGGATGATGGTAACTGAATATTTTGAAACTCCCTCCATTGCCATGTAGTAGATGAAAACAATTCTATGTTGTAGTAATCGTAATCCACTTTTTCCTTAAGCATATCACTACAAATAAAATAACATATATGTAAATAATAAAGTAAATTAATAACATAAAATATACTACATATAAACTCTTACGATGACATTGTGTATGACAATCGAATGACCTTAAAATGTAACGGGTTCAAACTGATAGCTACCAAAGCAAACTTTACCGCAGTGTATTCAGAGCTTAGAAACGGTATCCATTTGGCATCTATAGTCGTTGGTTTGATAACAAATAAAAGCTTTGAAATGTATTCATTTGGATCATAGGATTCAACAAGAAGGAGTCCGCACAAGGATGATGCTAAAATCATACAAGTATGTGGTAGCCAATCAATGTCAAGATTGTTGCTAGCAGAAGACGGAACAAACTGACGCTCTATATTTCCCCATGTTTTTTTGTTGAACGATAACTCCACAAACCACATTATTTCTACGGTTGTAGTTATAAAAAACATGGTTGTTGTATGTTAGATTTCCATAATATTTATTTGTACAACGTATAGTAACAAATGTTTGTAATGATGTTTGTGAAATAATTTCAATAATTAGTTCAGAAGTCAATAATGATAACTGCAAAAGAAAGAAATAATAAGATAATAATATTAGAAAAACTTAAAATTTAATCTTTCACGACATACGAATTGAAATGATAATAAATATACTGTTTGTAGTATTGACGCTAAAGGATTTTACCCGATCTATTTTCAATATTTTTTTTCAAATTCATCAATGATTGTATTGTTAGACGTGGTCCTTGAGATAGCATAACCTTTTATTCTGTTTTTCAAATTGTCATGTGAAATTTGAATTTTGAACACCATCTTTTTTTCCAATAGTATAAAGATGGATAAATTTCGTTATTACCATCCTAAAAAAGCGTTTATAAAATTAGATATAGAAAATAAATTTGTTTTATGTAACTGAAGTTAATATGAATAACCTCATAAAATTGATGAACCAACTGGCGTGTGTTTTTTTTATAAGCTTCTATGTGTCACAATCATATAAAGTAAGTGACACCAAACCAGTAATATCTTCAACTATAATTGTGATTTTCAAACTAAAAGCATTGATGTAAACAGATTTAGTAATATAAATTTATATAATTTAACATAACAATATAATAATATTTATAAAATAAGTTTCAAAACCTCGGAACAGCATAAATGACTTTGTTCATGCATCGTGAAGTGTTACAATAAACAACTTCTATATCTTGAAACTGATCATCATTGATTAAACTTTGTTTTACAGCTTTCTGTTTATATCTAATACATGTAAAACGATACCATTCCCCTTCAGCACATACTTGCTTAATCGTACCGACAACAATTAAAGGTTTCTCCTAAAAAATGTTAATGGAAGTTTAAATTTAGTATAAAATAATAATAATCAAGGATTAAGATAGAAATAATATAAAACCAATTTCACATAATTTATATATTGTAAATGATAGTGATGTATATAAACCTGATGTACTTGTTGGAGATCAACAATACTATGGAAATCAAAGTTATGAATGAAATCTTCATTTTCAGAAATGATCAAGGACGAAGGGTTGCTACAATTAGCAATTGTGGTTTGATCCATTTATCTGTTTGTGGACAAAATAATGATTGTTTGAAGTTAAATGTTTATTAAGTATAATGCTTAAACGAGACTTTAAAAAAAATATCAAACTTTTTGCAAGTATGGGTTTATGATATATATATATATATATATATATATATATATATATATATATATATATATATATATATATATATATATATATATATACTATCTTATAAAAGAAATCTCACTATTTCTAAAAATAGATTGAATATAATAATATTATTTTTTTTAGACGTTCAAATTATTAAGCTAATAGTACAAGTAGTCATCAATAAAATAATATTAAATTTTAACCTGTGTTTTGAATCCTTATATTTCTCAACAAATTCTATCTCCTTCCTTAAATTTCGGATAATTCAAAATTTGAAACCATCATAAAATACATATTGATTCAAATATCCCTCCCGCAGATGGCTCTTTCTTAACAGGTTTTTATTTTAATCCTTACTTGTAATTGATTTCATTATTTTTTACTTTTTGTATTTTTATCTTATAAATATATTGGGTGAAGGCTTTATTATATCACGTTTGTTCCTAAAAAGGTTTTTACTATGTTTCTTTAATGTGTTGGCTTTGCGAGTTCAAAGAACTCAACCAAGAGGGCCAGTTAGAGCATTGTATTATCATTAGTTTGTGTATTTTGGCATGTTTCTTTTGCAATAAAGAACGGTTAAACACAAAATTTGACTTGATTAAGGTAATTTGTATATTTTTAATCTTGTTTAATCTAAAAATGAAACATTTTTCATCATTGGTCCTTATAATATCAAGTTTCATCACATGGACTTCCTGATTACGGTGATTATTGTCGTTATTATAAGGTTCTATATAGATTTTGTTCAATATTTTAAGGTTTTGAGAACCTAAATCAATATGAATCCTTGAATTACATATCATCGTTGAAAATGTTTTAATTTGTGACCAAACTTGGTTTAAAATCACAATGAACAAGTTGACACCTGAGTATTTTGGCCTTCTCAAAGGCCTATTCATCGACTTTTGAATCACAACACCTGATATTCTAAAGGTTTATTTTTATAAACTATTATTTATATATTTTAGCGTTTTACTTAGTATGACATTAAATTAATAAAGGAATTAAGGAAAACGAAAAAAAAAAAGAGGACGATAAACAGTACAAGTGGTTTGGGTATGTATAAATGGAAGTAATAACCATTTAGGGGGTGTTTGGCAAAAAAGGTTATTGCTTATTAGTTTATTAGTTTATAAGTTAATAAGTAAGTGTAGGGTAACTTATGAAAAAATGATGTATTAGAGGTTCCCCACCGGAATAAGTTATTTTAATCCAAACATTTTTTTAACTTATAGTGATAGAGAACCTCATAAGTTGTTTTAAAAAAGCTTAGTCAAACACCCCCTTAATATGGTATGTTAATGCTCTTGAAAAATAGATGTCATTTAATATTCATTTCTCGAAGTGAACACAAAATGGTTTTAACTCTAAAGAGATCAAATTATTCGCCGTCCGCCGCTTTGCGCGGGTAGACTGCTAGTGTATATATATATATATATATATATATATATATATATATATATATATATATATATATAGTCGTATTTTTACTATTATAAAAGAACAAAACATTTATGAAAGTTTATTAGTGAATTTACATAATAAAAAAAGAAAAAAATATATATTATGAATTATGGCATAATGGTATGAAATAGCAATGTCTTTTTACCTTTAAACCATTAATAACAACATAACTAAATATGTAATTTTTGGGATATCATGGTTATTAGATTTGTGAATGCAATTTTGAAATTTAGAAAAAATAGATTCAAACTTAACTTTTTAAAATAGCATTGGTACCAACTAACATGTCTCATTTTTTCATGTGTCCAAGTAAAAACCATGTGGATTATTAGCTAATAATTTGACATTTTATAATCTTGGTATGCTATATGGTCAAATTTTTAAAAAATGATCATTCTACCCCTACTTATATAGAGTCAAGAATTACAAACACACATATGATAGTTAAGTCACAAACAGAAAGCTATTTGCATATTTTAATTTAGGTAGAAAATAAAAACCAACTTGGGTCAAAGTAATCATTATATCAATATATTGCAATTTTAAAGTCTTCTGAATGAATTAACATGTAATTTAGATGACAATTCAAGGAGAGGTTCATCCCCATCCGTGGTCGATTGAAAAGAGTTCAAAAGTTGTATTTTAGATTGTAATAACAATCGACATAGAGGGATATCGACACAGAAACAAAATATCATTAGTTAAACATAGAAACATAATTTAAAAAATATTATATATATATATATATATATATATATATATATATATATATATATATATATATATATATATATATATTAAAAAGACTTAACATTATACATGAAATATAAATTTATTTCATAAACTCACTCGTTAATCAAGATAAACAAATCAATTTAAAAACAAACAACATATATAAACCTTTATATTTAATACGATATTAATGAATTAACATTAAAAATGAAAATATTTTGTGTTTCATATGCATATACTATTAGCCCTAGATATTTTAGGAACTTTCACATATCTTTGTTTTTTATCACTTAAAACTTACAAGCTACTGATTCAAGAATGCAGACTATATAGTGAAGTCGCTGATGACGGGATTTTCAAAAGAAAATAAAGACGACGTACCTGATCTTGAAGATCTAATTTTCAAGAGAAAAGAAGAGGTGGAGAATAACAGAAAAAATAACGCAATCGGCGAAGAGGACGACAACAATGGAGGACGGAGGTTTGGAGAGTCTTAGAGACGGCTGGTCAGCAACGAGTTTGATCAATGAGTGAATATGAGTCTACCAACAGAGCTTGATCATAGGTTGACAGACAGGGGCAAGAAGTGTAGCCGATTTTAAGACATATTTCAGTCAGGGACTCAGCGAGTCAGCAACGGGTGCCAGGCGAAGAAGATGGTGAAATCAGAGTTATTCAAGGTAAAATCGTGTTATATTTTTCCTGATTTTCATATTTTTTGTGAGATTTCTTTGCAATTTTTATAAAAAAAATCCTCCCTAATTTTGTAGGTTTTTATATTCAGTTATGATCTCGATTGTGACATTTATTTAAGGATAAAAGTTCTCTATTGTAAGTTTTTATATTTGGTTATGATCTCTATTGAATTGGAGAGATTGAAACATGAGGGAATTGGATTGTGTGAGGGACACAGGAATGGAATCTAATAACGAATTTAAACTCACATTTACATTATAAAGCTTAGTGAAATTACCAAAGGAATCAGGGATTCCACCCACCAAATAATTATTACCAAAGTCAAGATTTTGAAGTAATGTGCATGAACCCAATGTAGGAGGGATTGAACCGGTAAACTTATTGTTGAATAATTGCATCATCTAAGATTTGGAAAGAACCCTAATTCCTTCATAATTGAACGTTCAATGGCATTATTATGGAGGCTAAGTTTTCTCAGAGCTTGAAATTGGCCTATTTTTGAGGTAATATAACCACCTAGACCTTTCCATGGAAGCTGTATAATAATCACCTGTCCTTGAGCACACTTGATTCCTTCCAAACCACCAGAACAAACTCTATAGCCACTTTCATTCCAGCTTTTCAAGAAACCATTTGGTTCAATGAGTTCTTATTTGAAAGCTTGGAGGGCTTGAAGGTTTGATTCTGAGACAATTATTCCATCCCAATATTAGGTTGAAACAATAAAAGGGGAACTGCAAATTATGAGTAGGTGTAGTAGAAAGGTGAAATAGTGTATGGTTTTGTTCCTATTTTCTTTCTTTTTCTTGATGGGGGGGGGGGGGGGGGGTTGTATTCGTGTAAAGATGGGGATTTCTCAGATGGGTATATGTGGAAATAACCAAAAAATAGTAGGTGTAGCAGGAAGGTGAAATAATGTGTGATTTGCTTGCATTCTTCTTTGCTGTTAGATGTGTGGAAAGTTTTGGTTGAAAGATGGTGACCTTTTTTAGAAGGGTATTTGTGGAAAATGAAATTGGACTCCATTGATGGATCAAGAAGAAGAAATCTTTCTCTCTTTTGTTTCAGAGAGAGAGAGAGAGAGAGAGAAGAGAGAGAGAGAGAGAGAGAGAGAGAGAAAGAGAGAGTGAGAGAGAAAAGAGAGAGAGAGAGAGAGAGAGAGAGAGAGAGAGAGAGAGAGTGTGTGTGTGTGTGCGTGTGTGTGTGACACAAAGATGCTTGTGTGTGTGTGTGTGTGGCGTGTGAATGGAACAGTAGATAAAGACGATGCTTTTGTAATGTAGACCTGTAGATGGTGAAAGATGAATAGGTGTTGCTGATGGTTGGACGTGATTGGCACGCTTTTTGGACACATAGAAAGATGCAGATGCCTTGGTAACGAAAAATACGAATGAAAAATATCAACATAGTAAACTTAATATTCTCTTACTTATTTTTTTTAACAATATATAATAACTGACAAAGTTAATGAAATATTATAGATAATAGAATTATATATAATAAAAAATATTATAAAATCAACAAAATGTTAAGCAATTTTTCTTAATATAAAAAAGTACATATTTCAATTTCAATACTCCTTTTTTTGGAATTTATATTCGTATGGTGTATAATCAGTATTATTTTGATAATGTTTATAAGACGATAACGTTTGTTGTCTAGTATATACTATAGGCAATGATAAATAATAGATGGTTAAAAAGGTGGAAGTAATATCATGTTCTAAAGTGATCGTTAAAAAAGGAGCTACATTTCTTGTTGTCTCTCGATGAAAGGTATATTGCTGATGTGTCATTTGCTTCATATTTCTTGAAATTTTTTAAATTAAAAAAATGTTGTATAGGAACCAACCTCCCCCTTATTGTGTAATTGATTTATATACTATGACTCGCTATACAAGTGTCTGGAGGAATTGACTTCTCAGATGTTAATGCTCAAGCGGTTATATCCTTTATGTTATTAATTGTTTCTTAATTCATTATGATGATAATTTTATTGCTAATATCTTATTCAGATCATGGTTATCGTTCTGGTACCCTTTTCAGTTTTCAAGATGATCCTTAGGTACAAATGTGTAAGTTTCCTCTTCTTGCTTTTTGACTACGTTTTCACCCTTTAAATAGGTTATTATGTATTTATGTTATATTCAAAGTATTAATATTAGGTGATGTCTTTGACATCATGTTGATTGCTAGTATTATGTCACCTTGCAGGTTTGATATTCAAGTGGCAGATAAAAAGCGATACAATGACACATTTATATTTGCTTATGACCTGTTGTATTTTTTTAGGCATCAAAACATGTTGTTTTAGTTTAGATTTTTTTGGATATAATCACAGATTATAATTTGTATAAAATAATAGAGTGAGCATTTCCCTCGACCCCTCATATATTTTAGGCTCTTTTAGTTTTTTACTGATAATGAAATCTTAAATGTTCATTACCAATAATATGAATTTATTTACTTATAAGAAACAAAGGAAATAATTGTTTATTCAATAAATTAAAATTTGTCTTTTGCAGGTTTTAGACTTTGGACTGTTTCATATCTTTGAGATAGATATATGGTGTTTATTAACCACACTTTCTAATTTATGAAAAACAATTGTTAATAGAAAGGCAGAAAAAAATAGGAGACGGAATATCTTATGCATACAACGCATGATGCAAGTTTAATAAATTAACATATTTAATTTTCATGACATATACCGGTGTGATTCAGAAATTGATATATGCATATTTTACATTAAAAAAACAAAAAGTATCATCATGATTATTGATTAATTAAGTAGCATTACTCACATAGTTTTCATTTATGTTATAATTAACTTCTTTACCATCATTTTAATTATATTTTCTAAGGTTCTTATTTTCTAAGGTTCTAAATAACGTAAGACGTGACTAGGCAATGTCAAGTCTCAAGCTTTTCCGAGCCTCGGCGAGTCACGACGTTCGTAAGGCGTGACTTAAGGCGGCAATTTTCTATATAATTGATATTTTTATATGTATTTTCAGCTATTATTCATTTTTATTCACATATATGAGTTAAGGCGGCGTTTTGGCAAAGCTTGGCGGCATATGCAAGCCTTGGAGCCGTGGCATACCATGACGGAGCCATGGCGAGCTTTTTAGAACCTTGATATTTTCAGAATAAATGTTATTATTTAAGCAAAATGATCATAACTATAATTTCAAAAAAAAAAAATTATGGGTTTTAGACTCATTCCGGACTGGTTCCGGTTTTTTAACTGGGTTTAGATGGATGAGACTGGTGTTAGAACCGCACCGAATTTTCATATTGTGAGGAACCGATAAGCGAACCGTCGTAGCAAATCCGGTTCGGCTGCGGTTACTATGGTCGGAAAGTTCATTCCTAATCAAAACAATTTTAACCCCCCCTCACATCCTACGAAATTTAAGCACTCAATTATCAAGCCATACGTAATCTTCTTTCATGTACATAATCTTATATTTGTTTGACATGCAAATTGCTCGGTAAATATAAATAGGTTAATATCGTATATACGAATAATGAAGTATTTCTTTCTTTTAAACCACTATTGAAAATCCATATATATATATATATATATATATATATATATATATATATATATATATATATATATATATATATATATATATATATATATATATATATATATATATATATATATATATATTATTGTGTCACATACCGAGAGGAGAAACAAAAAAGGATAACTGTAAAAAATTTATTTATTTATTATTTTTTTTGTGTGTATGTCTCTCTTTGTCGAAAAAAATAAAGTAGAGACCATTTCTTTTTAATCGGCTAACAATTTAGTTCAATGATTATTTCATTAATTTTCTACACTTAGCCGCAATGTCTTTTTTTCTTTTGTTGAGATAATACGCTCAGCATACACTTATTTTAGATTCAATAAAAGAACAACTCATTTATTTTAGATTCAACAAAGAATATTTAATATGTTATTCGTTTATCTGCTACGTCTATATAAATTTTTTTTATGAAACTTAAATAGTTAACAAAAAATTATTATTTTTTTTAGATAATATATACGTATTTATAAAAAATCATGTTTCAGTTAAAATTAAATTATTTTGTATCTAATTTTTACATGGTATATGGATTTTTACTCTAACCATTGATGGATTCTTGTAATTCGGGTTTTTAAAATATTCAATTTCAGATTATTTTATATAAAATTTGGTTATTTTATAAAAAATGAAATTTATGCCAACAAGAAAAAAGTTGTAAACATCTTTTAAAAAATTGAAAAAATAATTGATTTAATTGGAAAAAAAATATAATAAAAAAACTTAGATATATAGTTAAAAGAAAATAAAAACAATCTTGAAAAAAAAATAAAAAAAAAAGTAAAACTAAAACTAAAATCAGAACAATATTTTATTTAAAAATATAAAAAAAATAATAATTATAAACCAAATTGTAAAAATAATCTTAAAAAACATGATTTTTTTTTTTTTTTTTTTTTTTTTTTTTTTTTTTTTTTTTTTTTTTTTTTTTAAAAAAAAAACTTCATCATAAATTAGATGATGAGAACGTAGACATTCATTTAGCAACATTTTTTTGGTCATTGAAAATGTTACTATACATCGCGCCATTTTTATAACTTATGGTTATGTTAAATTGTTCTAACCACATCCCATGAAATGAAAAACCGTAGGTAAAGGTATATAGTAACAACTTTTGTAGCCGTCACAGTTTATTTTTAATAACCATGACCGTAATATACTCATAGTCATAGTTTATTTGTTATGATGATTGTGTCTGCATTGAGCCACAAAAGATAAATTGTGACAAAAAACTTGTACCTATTTGTTTTACTTTTTACCATAACTATTATTACGTTTACAAATACATCACAAATTAAACGGTGACTTGTAGCTAGTAATTATAGTATATTTTCATAACTTAACATCGCATCTACTTATTGACTTAATGGATAAAGTTTTCAACTTTATTCAATTAGACATCACAATAAGGCAATATCTTCAACCCATAAAGCTCTCTAAAGGCCAAGTCTCTATGCATGGATTCAAGAAAACCAAAACATGGTATTTTTTTCACTTAATAGAAGTCCAATGACCATAAAAGTGTCATAACAAACTGTAGAGTTCGTCAAACTCCAAGAGCATCCATAAAAGTGACACAAACTCCATAACCGAGTCAATAATAAAGAGAAGAAGCATTAATGTAGGAACTTTATGGCTCAACCAAGTCCATAAATAGAAGATGAGGTTGAATCAAAGTTGAAGCAATCACTCCTTGCACTAGGAACACCTTTTCTATTTGAAAAAGTGAACCAAAAGCTTTAAAATTGGAAGGAAACGGAGAAAGGGCAATATGTCGGCTAAGGTTTGCTCCCAAGGAGCTCAATGACAAGATGAAGGCTACTAATGATGTAAAACGTGAAGGTGTTTTGTAACATCCCCCTCTGACACGTATCACAATATTGTATGCTTTGGGCCACTCGGTAGGAGGACTTCCTAGGGGGTCACCCATCCCGGTACTACTCTCGCCCGAGCACACTTAACTGTAGAGTTCTTACAGGATCTGCTGCCGTCACGACTTTAAAACGCGTTGTGATAGGAAGGTATCCACACCCTTTATAAGAAATGTTTAGTTCTCTTTCCCAGTCGATGTGGGATCAAGTGCAACCCATCTAATAGTTTTTACACTTGAATCTAAGTATTTCCTTTTAAGTCCTTGAAATAAAAACATAATTGCAAATAAGGACCATTCGTATGTTGGGAGGACGTATATGTACGCTTAGCATACATGGGTGTGTTGGAATGGGGACCTAAGCCACGTATGTGGGACATACGTAGCCAAAAGCTAACCCTAATTTTAGGGCATGAGCCCTAATTTAAGCACATTTATGACCTTTGGATCCTCACCCTCATCAACCTCCATAGCTCCTAATGTCCTAAAATCCTAGTTTGCCCCTGAGTGTGATATTTAAGCTTGGAAGTAACTTTAGTGGCGTTTTTGGTGTGTTTGCAAGAAGAAGAACATGGTGAGCAAGCTTTGGACATGGTTGAGCTTCAAGATCCTAGATCTAGATCATCTTAGGAAACTTTTGAAGATAAAAAGCTCATACCTTGTTGATCCTTTTGATAGTTGGAGTTAAGGTTTGTTTATGAGCTCTTTTGGGTGCATGAATTCTCTTTTGTGATTTTGGGCAACTCCAAAAGCTAGAAATGCTAGATCTTAGTCCCTATGATGTGTTAGAGACATAAAAATGTTATCTTGGTTGACGATTTGAAGCCATGCATGAATCTAGGTCCCTAATGTGAGTTTTGATGAACACATATGGATGTTGGATTCCCATAAGACATGTTAAGGCATAAATTTGCCAACTTTATGCCCTAACACCCCCCTAATGAACGAGATATAGAAGTTGGAGTAAGTGGTTGCATGGATTAAGAACCAAATAGCTAAAGGTGCTAAACAACTCAGTATGCTGAGCATACCAGGATGTACCCAACGCGTACTACATGGCGCGCAAGTACGCCGCGCGTACACCCAGTGTGCTTTTGGACTTTTTGATCATTCGGCGTTATTTGGTTTTGGGCCTTCGTCTGTTTGGAGTAGGCGGTCCTTTGAATTTTGCTAATGGGCCTTGAGTGATGTAGTCGGGCCTTTTGGGCCTTCGAGCCCATTATGGTGTTTGGGCCAGTAATGGTTTCGCCCATTATGGGAAAAAGCATTTGAGCCCTTATTTTAGGAGTTTGGACTTAGGTATTAGGCCCATGATTTAGGAGTATGAACTAATGCTTATTAGGTCTACTTGTTTGTGTTAGTGTGGGATCTTCCTGTTCAACAGTCGACTATCTTGTTGTTTCCAACAGAATGAGGTGAGTTTCTCATTGTATCAATGGGTCGAAGGCACCAAAGCTGGCCCATCCTTTGCGTTATAGTATGCAAATTATTTTTAGTGATATGTGTACACAAGACCAAGATGGGGCCTGTGACAACCCGAAACTTTTTTCGTTTCCGTTGCGTGTTTTCCGTTAATGAAATTTCAAGATCCGTTAACTTTTCTGTCAAAAATTTGGTTTAATAAAATAATCTAGTTATATTTAATTAAATTACTTACGAGTCGGAACCAAAAATCGTGCGGAAACCCGAAAATCTCGAGAAAACAACATTTTCGGTCTAAATTGGGATTACGACCGTAAACACGTTTACGGTCATTGACGAGTGGACCTTATTCTCACCCCTATAAATATGATGCCTCCGACTTCATTAGGACGTTTCTGGACACACTATCTCATCCTCTCTCTAAGAAACATCAACCGTAAACACTCAAAATCGCATTTTAACTCCGGGAAATGTAGAAAAACACCGTTTGGAGCCCTTTGGAACATATCGAATCACTTATCCCATCGAAATCGGAATCCAAACACCATTTTTCCGAGTTTACGGTCCAACCTTCGAGAACCGTAAACCCTATTCTTGAGTTTACGGTCCAACCTTCAAAGATCGTAAACTCTGTTCTTGAGTTTACGGCCGTAAACTCGCCAACCTTTCGAAACCGTAAACTCGTGTTCAAAGACCGTAAACTCGTGCTCAAAGACCGTAAACAGCTTTTTGGGTGGTACTTTTGGCTGAAAACTCATTTCTTCGATTCAAGCAAGTCTCGATAACCTTCCTCAACCTAAATTCAATTGTTTTCTGACACTTTATTTATCGAAATCGCTAATTTAGATATATATACGTATTTATTTGATAATAGGATTTCGTTAGTGTCACGTGCAACAAATCGGGAATATTCATTTCAGTCAACAACCCCACGCAACAACTGTGAGTTCATACCCCTACATTTTTCCGCATTTTTAAGGTTTTCAGGGGGGGATACAAGCTAAACATAAATGTTTTCTTATAAGCTAAACATAAATGTTTTCAGGAATATACATAAAACTTATGCAAATTTCATACTTTATTTCCCTTTTGTACTATGTCGAGCATAAGGGGACGTTTTGACTAAAATTGCATAGTTTTTACGGATACGCTATTCGCTACGTTATAGATGCAAACTATAATCGGTATAGTTTGAGATTTCTAAAAACTTATCAAGCATAGAAACTTTCTCTACTAAACATATGCACTAGAACAGAAACCGTTTACAGTTTATATCACTGTTTTATCATGATTTTCATAACTGTAACTTATCACTATACACAGTATACATTCGGATTTTCACTACGGTAGAACGCTACTGCATTACATGTGAACTAGATTGTACGATACTGTGAGGCACTTCTTCACTACTGTACCCTTAGGTGTACAGGGATAAATCCTACAGTGTATAACCAGAGTCTCCTGGAGGGAGAGCGTGAGGTTTGTGAATAGATGTATTTGGGACTGACAATCCCACATTTGGACTGCTAGCTATAGTTAGGTGGGCATGCCTGAGATAATGTCATTTAACATCAACGCCTGAAGAATGTTGGAAAGGTCACTAGTCATATCAAGCATGGTTATATGACTCACATTATGTATAAATCATCGATAGTTTACCAACCTGGTTTTTCTTCAGTAGTTTTATTTATACCAAATAGAACTAAACACACTATGCATACTGGTCGAGCCAGGGTTTTCAAAACCGAATCATTTATGCTACGGTTTTACATTTAAATATGTATACTTCATCATTAGCTTTTGCTAGTCACATGAAGTAGTATTTTGCATATCTCTACGATTTTTTTTGAAACAAACACTCATGGTTGTATACGAAATCGATAACACTACGTTTTTCACTAAAGAAAATATCGGATTTTCTTAAAACTACACAATCATTTTGGCTCGCTCATAAATAAGTTTTCCTTACAAATTAATGCTTATGAACTCACCAGCGTTATGCTGATATTTTTCAAACTGCTTGTATTCTCAGGAAATTAGTAGACAGGTACTTGCTGGATTTTTCGAGGAACCGAAGCATTTAGAGTTTTTAAGTTTTTATTTTGCAAAACTAATGAATGTAATTCAAACTAATGTAAAAGTTTTCATTCAAATATTTATTGTAATGGTTATGTTGCTATGATTGCTGTTATTCATTAGTTGTGATGCTATACATGACGTCCTCCGCCCCGGAATGTTTCCGCCAACGGTTTCGGGGTGTGACAGATTGGTATCAGAGCCCATGTTTATAGCGAACTAGTATACCGAACCTTACGTGGTATACAACTATAAACACTAAGGGGCCTAAGTGTTGTACACTAAAAGTATACTTTCCAAATATAAGTATTTTTATAAGAAGTATATGAGCATGCATACATAACAGGATTCGTGTCGCTAGTAGAACCGAACAAAAGTATTTTGGATGCTGAAACGATGCGGTTAAACCTGGGCAGTTATGTAATCATGTCTAGGGTGAATATAGCCTGCTCAACTATATTTAGTCGAGACATGACAGACATGTGTTTGGGGGTGACTGTGGTGCTACAGCACGCCTGAAACATATACCAAAATCATATCACATAAAATACTATAGGAGTATTTTCTCTAGAGCCAAACCTAGTATGCAGATTCACTCTAAGTATTGCTGCCTCTCCTTCCTTAAGCGATAACTTACTTGTGTTAGTAACCTTTCTATGATTATTGCTCGGTAGAATACTTTCATTATCAGGATGAGATATATTTTGTTCTTTTATATATCTCGAGGACTTACCATCCTCTTCTTCCTGGTTGTTTCTAGAACAAGATGCCTCCCCGACCAAGACCCATCAGAAGGAACAACGACACTCTGCTGCCACCACCACCTCCTCAGTTCGACCCCGTCATGTTCCAGGCAGCAGTTACCGCCGTCGTGACTGCAACAATGGCATAAGTGACCACTGATGGAGCTGGAGGCAGAACCGACCCTCAGAGACAAGATGGAAGTCAAGGACATCAGAAAGAGTGTTCCTACAAGGACTTCATGACTGCGAAACCCAAGTCCTTCGATGGAAATGGAAGTGTCATCGCTCTGACTCGATTGTTCGAGAAGATCGAATCTATCTTCGAAATTTGCGTTTGTGCTGAAGCAAACAAGGTGAAATTTGCCGTCTGCACCTTCACCGACAGAGCTTTGACCTGGTGGAATAGTCGAGTCAAAACCCTAACCATGCCAGTGGCTAATGCCATGGGTTGGGAAAGGATTAAGGAGCTCATGCTAGAGGAGTACTGCCCGAGGGGCGAAGTGCAAAAGTTGGAACACAAATTCTGAAACTTGAAGATGAAGGGTTCTGACATCGCTGCCTACACTGCTAGATTCTATGATCTGGCGCTTCTTTGTCCGGGAATGGTCACCCCGAAAAGCAAGAAAATCGAGAGGTACATCTGGGGACTGACGCAACCCACCAAAGGAAATGTCCTGGCTGCTAGGCTGACTACATTTGAAAACGCTAAGGATCTAGAATAGACTCTGATCGATCATGGAATCGATCTGGATGAGGTGGCAGCTGTCTCCGAGCCACAAAAGGAAAGCGGTGGAAACAGTGGCGGAGTATATGTAGGGCCAGGAGGGGCTGTGGCCCCCCCTGATATTTGGATCACAAACAACAAATATGACTTTAGAAAATTTAGTATAGGCCTGCTAGTTTCAAATATGGGTTGTGGCCCCTCCCATAGTCCAATTTCCAAAATCCAAACCAAAAGAGTGAAGCACAAAGTGGAATTGATCGTATCTTCCTCCCCAATCCCCGTCGTCGCTCGTTGCCTCGCTGGTCGCTCATCGTTGGAGTCTTGACATGTGCCGCCTGGTCTCACCACTCACCATCTCGCCAAATTGCCAATCGACAATCGCCATTCATCAGAAATAAGTTGTCACAGTGTATCGGAAACCAATCAAATTAGGTATGTTAGGTCATTCTTTCTTCTCTTCCGGTTCAACGGTTCTCCTGTTCCTGTAGGCTGTAGTATGGTAGTTCAGTTGTGATTCGGGAATCAATATTCAATAATCAACTCAATAATCAGGTATGTTCATATACTACCAAGACCCCCAGTAAGTTGAAATTTACGCCATTTCTTAATATATATGCTCCTGTTTTCTAAAGTCTCAATTTCTCGGATTAGAATTTAGGATTGCCAAAATCCAAATGCTCATGTTTGTTGACTTGTTGTGATTTGGCCTTTGAGAATCAATAATCGATTCCATGTTGATTGTTTATTGTTACTTTGTTACAGATTTTAGATTAGGACATTAGGTATTGTTTTCACTTTTGATTTTGAACAGTTTTGAGACTGTTATTTGTTTTTTGTTTTTACACTGTTATTTTGATTTTAGACACTCTTGTATTGATTTCAATGAGTTATTATGTTGTTGCAGATTTCTATGTGTTTTTGGTGTTTGTTTATTGAAAACAATTTGTTTTTTTTTATGTAAGAACATTAATTTTAGTTTATATTACTTTGCCCCCCCCCCCCCCCCCCGGATTAATTATTCAAGCTCCGCCAGTGGGTGGAAAGAAGAAGAAGTTTGGTAACAAACGAAAGGGTCAGTCTTCGTAGGATCCCTCCAAGAAACAACAAATAGTGGCAATTCATGCTGTTACTGCTCCTGCTGCTGCTCCCATTGCTGCTCCAACCACCTAGTCTCCTACGAGTGGTTATGCTGGAAAGCTACCCCTATGCAACAAGTGTAACTTCCATCATCACGGGCCCTGCCGTGAGTTGATCTGCAATAAATGTGGGAAAAAGAGACACACAGTTCGATACTGCAAGACACCAGGCTAACCAACCAACCAGGCTCTGGGAGCGGGCGCTGGTCAAAATTGTTATGGATGTAGAGAGGTTGGGCACTTCAGGAGAAACTGTCCCAAGGCAACAACTGTGGCAACACAGGGAGAGTTCTGATGATGGGCCAGGAAGAAGCAGTTATTGATCCTACCATTGTTACGGGTACGTTCCTCCTTGACAACTCTTATGCATGCATTCTCTTTGATTCTGCTGTGGAGAGGAGTTTTGTTAATCATTCATTCAAACATCTAATCAAGTGTAAATCCCAAATTCTAACCAAAACATTTACCATTGAGATGGCTAACGGGAAAAAGGAGAGCACTAACTATATATTCATAGGCTGCACTCTTACTCTAGACAATTATTCTTTTCCCATCGACCTTATGCCTGTGTCCATCAAGAGCTTCGACGTCATTATCGACATGGACTGGTTAAGCTCCAATCATGCTGATATTCTTTGCTTCGAGAAAGCTATCTGCCTCAATCTTCCTTCTGGCGAAACCCTTATGATTTATGGTGATAAGCTCAGTTCGAACCTCCGTATCATTTCGTGCATCAAAGCTCAGAAATATCTGCAGAAGGAGTGCCATGCATTCCTAGCTCATGTTGTCGACGAAACGCAAAAAGTTAAAGACCTCGAGAGCATCCCCGAAGTCTGCAACTTTCCTGATGTCTTCCCTGAAGATCTCCCAGGAATCCCTCCCGAGCGTCAAGTGGAGTTTCGTATCGACTTGATCCCCGAAGCTACTCTTGTAGCTAAATATCCATACCGTTTAGCGCCAACGAAGATGCAAGAATTATCCAGTCAGCTCAATGAGCTGATTAGCAAAGGATTCATAAGGCCGAGTTCCTCACCCTGGGGAGCTCCGATCTTATTCGTGAAAAAGAAAGACGGATCCTTTCGGATGTGCATTGACTACCGAGAGCTGAATAAGCTTACCATCAAGAACCATTATCCCTTACCCATGATCGATGATCTCTTTGACCAACTGCAGGGAGCCAGTTATTTCTCAAAGATCGATCTAATATCAGGGTACCATCAGATGGGAGTTCATGAGAATGATGTGCCCAAAACAACATTCCGAACTCGCTATGGACACTATGAGTTCGTAGTAATGCCCTTTGGTCTAACTAACGCACCGACAACTTTCATGGACCTGATGAATCGGGTGTGCCGCCCTTTCTTAGACAAGTTCGTGATTGTGTTCATCGACGACATACTTGTCTATTCGTAGAGTGAGGACAACCATAAACAACACTTAAGGCAGGTGCTGGAAACTTTAAGGGCAGAAAAGCTATACATGAAATTTTCGAAGTGCGAATTCTGGATCAGGAAGGTGAATTTACTTGGACTCGTGATTAGCAAGGAAGGGATACACATTGACCCATCCAAGATCAAAGCTATTGAGAATTGGTATGCACCAAAGACACCCACAAAAATCTGGTAATTCTTGGGTCTCGCAGGTTACTTTCGCAGATTCATCCATAACTTCTCCAGAGTCGCTAAGCCTTTAACTACCCTGACGCAAAAAGGGGTAAACTTTAGTTGGGGAGCCAAGCAAGACACTGCGTTTCAAACATTGAAGCAGGACCTATGAAACGCACCTATTTTGTCCCTGCCCGAAGGGACATAAGACTTCGTTGTCTACTGTGATGCATCCAATCAGGGCCTAGGATGTGTTCCCATGCAAAGAGGAAAGGTTGTCGCCTATGCCTCAAGACAATTGAAAACACATGAAGTGAATTACATAACTCACGATTTAGAGTTGGGAGCAGTGGGATTTGCGTTAAAGATCTGGAGACATTATCTTTACGGAACCAAGTGCACTATCTTCACCGACCATAAGAGCTTGCAGCACATCTTTAATCAGAACGAGTTAAACATGAGACAGCGACGATGGGTCGAGCTACTCAGTAACTATGAGTGCGAAATTCGCTAACATGCTGGCAAGGCCAACGTGGTAGTAGATGCCCTCAGTCGAACGGAGTATTCAGGGAATAAGGTGAAGGCACTAACAATGACCATCCATTCCTATCTATCCGCGTAAATCAGAGATGCTCAGCTAGAAGCCTTAAAACTCGAGAACATGACAGGGGAAGCCTTGCGGGCAATGGACAAGAACTTGGAGGTCAAAGGAGACGGAGTATACTATTTCATGAACCGAATCTGGACCCCAAAGTTCAGTGGTTACAGAGAGGTTGTCATGAATGAGGCTCACAAGACTAAATACTCCATTCACCCAGGTTTGGATAAGATGTATCTGGATCTCAAACAACTCTATTGGTGGCCAAACATGAAAGCAGAGATTGCTACCTTCGTGGGCAAGTGCCTGACTAGCGCCAAGGTGAAGGTTGAATATCAAAAACCCTCAGGTTTATTTCAACAGCCAGAAATACCTGAGTGGAAGTGGGAAAGGATAACCATGGATTTTATCACCAAGTTACCCAAGTCCCCGAGTAGGCATGATGCCATCTGGGTAATTGTCGATCGGTTGATGAATTCCGCCCACTTCCTTCCAATCAAAGAAAGCTTCAAGATGGAGATACTCACACGGATCTACTTGCAAGAGATAGTCCGCCTTCATGGTGTACCTGCATCCATTATCTCCTATCGAGATAGCAAGTTTACATCGAGGTTCTGGTAGTCTTTATATAAGGCTCTTGGAACTAAGTTGGATATAAGCACAGCTTATCATCTGCAAACTGATGGACAGAGTGAGAGAACAATTCAGACCTTGGAAGATATGTTGAGAGCTTGCGTCATTGACTTCGGCGCGTCATGGGACACTCATCTTCCTTTGGTTGAATTTTCCTACAACAATATCTACCATACCAACATCAAGGCTCCACCGTTTGAAGCTCTCTATGGCAGCAAGTGCAGATCCCTTCTGTGTTGGGCTGAGGTGGGCGACACGCAGCTAGCCAACGGTCAAATCCCCGACAGTACTCTCACTGGTCCTGAGATCATCCGAGAGACAACCGAGAAGATCATACAAATCCAGGAACGACTGAAAGCCTCATAAGATAGACAAAAGAGCTACGTCGATAAGAGACATAAACCCTTGGAGTTCTAGGTTGGTGACCGTGTCCTTCTGAAGGTCTCACCCTGGAAAGGCATGATACGCTTTAAAAAGCACGGAAAACTAAACCCAAGGTACATTGGACCATTCGAGATCCTTGATAGGATCGGTCCTGTAGCATACAAACTTCAGTTACCACAAGAACTCAGCAACATCCATCCTGTTTTCTACGTATCGAACCTAAAGAAGTGTTTGTCCGATGAGACACTAGTGATTCCTCTCGACGAGATTGAAATCAACGAGAACCTCAACTTCGTGGAAGAACCTGTCGAAATCATAGATCAGGAAGTCAAACGAACGAAACAAAGTCGCATCCTGATAGTGAAGGTTCGTTGGAATGCCAAGTGGGGACCTGAATTCACTTGGGAGCGCGAAGACCAGATGAAACAGAAGTATCCGCATCTCTTTCCTAATCCCTTATTTGTATTCTAGGTTCGAATTTCGGGACGAAATTCCCTCTAACCGGGGGGGGGGGATGATGTGACAACCCGAAACTTTTTCCGTTTCTGTTGCGTGTTTTCCGTTAATGAAATTTCAAGATCTGTTAACTTTTCCGTCAAAATTTTGGTTTAATAAAATAATCCAGTTATATTTAATTAAATTATTTACGAGTGGGAACCAAAAATCGTGCGGAAACCTAGAAATCTCGAGAAAACAACATTTTCGGTCTAAATTGGGATTACGACCATAAACTAGTTTACGACCGTAAACTCGTTTACGACCGTAAAATGGTTTACGACCGTAAACACGTTTACGGTCATTGACGAGTGGACCCATTCTCACCCCTATAAATACGATGCCTCCGACTTCATTAGGACGTTTCTAGCCACACTCTCTCCTCCTCTCTCTAAGAAACATCAACCGTAAACACTCAAAATCGCATTTTAACTCCGGGAAACGTCGAAAAACACCGTTTGGAGCCCTTTGGAACGTATCGAATCACTTATCCCATCGAAATCGGCATCCAAACACCATTTTTCCGAGTTTACGGTCCAACCTTCGAGAACCGTAAACCCTGTTCTTGAGTTTACGGTCCAACCTTCAAAGATCGTAAACTTTGTTCTTGAGTTTACAGCCGTAAACTCGCCAACCTTTCGAAACCGTAAACTCATGTTCAAAGACCGTAAACTCATGCTCAAAGACCGTAAACACCTTTTTGGGTGGTACTTTTGGCTGAAAACTCATTTCTTCGATTCAAGCAAGTCTCGGTAACCTTCCTCAACCTAAATTCAAGTGTTTTCTGACACTTTATTTATCGAAATCGCTAATTTAGATACATATATGTATTTATTTGATAATAAGATTTCGTTAGTGTCACGTGCAACAAATCGGGAATCTTCATTTCAGTCAACAACCCCACATAACAACTGTGAGTTCATACCCCTACATTTTTCCGCATTTTTAAGGTTTTCAGGGGGGAATACAAGCTAAACATAAATGTTTTCTTATAAGCCAAGCATAAATGTTTTCAGGAATATACATAGAACTTATGCTAATTTCATACTTTATTTCCCTTTTGTACTATGTCGAGCATAAGGGGACGTTTTCTCTAAAATTGCATAGTTTTTACGGATACGCTATTCGCTACGTTATACATGCAAACTATAATCGGTATAGTTTGGGATTTCTCTAAAAACTTATCAAGCATAGAAACTTTATCTACTAAACATATGCACTGGAACAGAAACCATTTACAGTTTATATCACTGTTTTATCATGATTTTCATAACTGTAACTTATCACTATACGCGGTATACATTCGGATTTTCACTACGGTAGAACACTACAGCATTACATGTAAACTAGATTGTACGATACTGTGAGGCGCTTCTTCACTACTGTACTCTTAGGTGTATAGGGATAAATCCTACCACTGTATAACCAGAGTCTCCTGGAAAGAGAGCGTTAGGTTTGTGAATAGATTTATTCGGGACTGACAATCCCACATCTGGACTGCTAACTACAGTTAGGCAGGCATGCCTGAGATGTACAAATGTCATTTAACATCAACGCTTGAAGAATGTTGGAAAGGTCACTAGTCATATCAAGCATGGTTATATGACTCACATTATATATAAATCACTGATAGTTACCAACCTAGTTTTCTTCAGTAGTTTTATTTATACCAAATAAAACTAAACACACTATGCATACTGGTCGAGCCAGGGTTTTCAAAACCGAATCATTTATGCTATGTTTTTACATTTAAATATGTATACTTCATCATTAGCTTTTGCTAGTCACATGAAGTAGTATTTTGCATATCTCTACGATTTTTTTTTGAAACAAACACTCATGGTTGTATACGAAATCGATAACACTACGTTTTTCACTAAAGAAAATATCGGATTTTCTTAAAACTACACAATCATTTTGGCTCGCTCATAAATAAGTTTTCCTTACAAATTAATGCTTATGAACTCACCAGCGTTATGCTGATATTTTTCAAACTGCTTGTATTCTCAGGAAATTAGTAGACAGGTACTTGCTGGATTTTTCGAGGAACCGAAGCATTTAGAGTTTTTAAGTTTTTATTTTGAAAAACTAATGAATGTAATTCATACCGAGTTTCAAACTAATGTAAACGTTTTCATTCAAATATTCATTGTAATGGTTGTGTTGCTATGATTTCTGTTATTCATTGGTTGTGATGCTATACATGACGTCCTCCACCTCGGAATGTGTCCGCCAACGGTTTCGGGGTGTGACAGGGCCCATGGAAATTGTATGGAAGACTAGGATCTATCCCCTGACAATTGTATGAAAGTCCAGAATCTAACCTCTGGCACCTATATGTAAGATGGGGATTCGCCCCCGACAATAGTTGTAAGAATATGATATGCCTTATAGCATTAATTGTTTGTTGGTATGTAGTACTTTGGGAAACCTCACTAAGAGTTTTCTTGCAGTTTGTGTTTATGGTTTCAGGTACTTCTGGTACTAAGGGGAAGGTCCCGCCATGATGGCACAACACACTCTCCCATTATTTTTGCATTTTGATATTGTACTCTGATGACACAACAATTTTACATTGTGATGGTTTTAAATGAAGTTTATATACTTATTTATTTTAGAATAATGAAAATAAAGAATTTTATTCGGGTTTTTGGGTTGTTACAAATTTGTATAAGACCCTTGGTTTTAGGGATTCGGGCACACTCTAGGGTTTTTCAGAACTCAAACTAGGGAAATGATTATCTTTTCAAAAGAAAAATAATTTAATTATTGAAAAAGGTTCTTTTGAGTAAAAAAGGAGAGTGCAATGTGTGTGATCGCCCAAGCTCAAGTAAGTGTTATCCAAATTACCTAGGCTTATAAATTACACTAGTATGCTTCATATGTGAATTGCATGCTTGACTAGGGCTAAGGATACCTTGAAGAACTATGTGATAGAATTTCCTGACTTGTGTGATGCCTTATAGCCTAGGAAAATCCGATGCTATGTATTATTTGGAATCGATGTTGCCTCTGTTATTTACTAAATGTATGCTTTCAAAGTTATATACGATTAGGAATGAATAGCCCTAGAATGATTGATTCCGCCTTATTTCTTTTTCCTTGTTTTGTTGTGGACTTAGGGTAGAAACTTTATTTAACAGTCTGTGTGATCCTATTTGTGTATAACTTGCATGCATAAGGTAACCAACAATGTTGATTGAGGTTTCTACATATGTGAGGATTAAGAAATCCTAGAAGAGCTAGGATATATGTGTGTTGTGTTGTATGAGTCATGTTTCTAAGTATAGTACAGTGAATTGGAGGAATCAGGCCTGAACTTGAGGGAAGTACTGGTAGGTGTGGAAGGTAGTATTAGGCTCGTACTACTAGAAGCACATGACCTGTACCCGGGACGAGTTCAGACCTGGAAACTCCAAGGAGACCGGTGAGGAGAAGTCCCCTAGAACCTCTTTATCTATTGTTTTCTATGTTGTATTTTTAGTTTGAGGATAGTAATGACTACACGAGGAGGTTCAGGTTCAGGATAGGGCTTTGGTTCAGGTTCAGGTTCAGGCGCTAAGCCGATTGATGAGAGCATGTCTGAGCTCATCGCAACTGAGGTTACTCGTGGCATCCTTGATACTACCCCAGTGATTTTCGGTACCGTCAAGGAGGGGATTATGGAGATAAAGGAGGAGTGGCTTCGGTCATTTCTAGCCGAGATTTTTGCAGGACAGATTGGGGCTCGAGCTCCCTTATTCTGGGAGTTCAGGGCATGTGGAGCGCCTGAGTTCTTTGGGGTTAAGGACCCCATCACTAGCCGCCCTAGATTGCTGACATGGAGAATAATTAACGAACGAGCTTTTTCCCCGAGTTGGAAAAGGTGGGATTCGCGTCCTATTTTCTAAGGGTCAGAGCGCGAGACTAGTGGGAAGAGGTTACTAGGGCGGTTAGGATGACGACTGTTACAGTGATGACTTCAGAGGATTTTGTGCAAAGGTTTTATCAAGAGTTTGCACCAGTCAATGAGGTGCATCAGTTGGTGAGGGTGTTCCAGGACCTTCACCAGACTACAGAGACTGTAGCAAAAATTATAACCAAATTCAGGGAGAGGGCATTGCTGGCTCCATAGTACGTTGCAGAGAGGAGATGATGAAGACGAGATATAATGGTATGTTGAGGGATGGTATCAGGGAGTTCGTGAGCTTTTCAGGGTGCAAGACCCTAAATGATATAATTAAGTAGGCCATTAAGTGGGAAATTGAGTTGGAGTTGTAGACAAACGGAGTCCAGAGCATGTGTAGACAACAGTGGGCTAGCTAAGAAGCCCAAGACCACCGATACTCATATAAGAGGCTACCAGGGTCGAAGCTGATGTGTCAAGTGCGGAAAGCCGCACAGTAGAGCATGTCAATATGCGGGCTTCGAATGTTTCAATTTTTGCCAGGCAGGTCACATAAGCAAGGACTGCCCCAAGAGGGCTCTGATTTGTTTCCACTACAACCAGAACTACCATAAGAAGGCCGATTGTCGGAGACTAACTTGAGTAGCAGTGGCAGAGCTTGCGCTCACCACTTTGAGGATTACCGATAGCCGCCAGGGAAAGGTGGAGGTTCCTGCGGTGAAGAGCAGAGCTTTTCAGTTGACCACCGATGAGGCCCATGCAACGCTGAATCTAGTTGCTGGTATGTGAATTAGCTCTATCTTTTATTGCTTTCTTGTTATTCTTATATTTTCTATAATCTTGTATAGGGACCCTTTTGGTTAATGGGTGGTCTGCTCATGTTTTGTTTGATTTGGGGCTAACCGATCCTTTGTATCTCTTGCACTCAGCAAGAAGTTTCGAGACAGTCTACAGACTTTGGACTCCCTTTTAGAGGTGGAGATTGTGGATGATAGTACTATGAGTGTTGTGGGTATTTTATAAGGGTGTGTTCTGAACATGTTTAGTGAGAGGTTTCCTATAGATTTGGTACTGATTCCTTTGAATGGGTTGAAGGTGATCATTGGGATGGACTGGTTGCGGCCTAATGGGGCCATGATTGATTGTGAGCGGCAAATGGTGAGAGTTCGAACACCAAGTGAGGGAGAACTGGGCATTCTTGATGAGAGAGCTTCGAGTGGATCAACTCCTTATTCAGCTGCGAGGGCTAGGAGGTTTCTATAGCAAGGTTGTTTTGGGTTTTTAGCTTATGTTTTAGATACAAGGGTTGAGGCCATGTCAGAGTTGAACATGGTACCAATTTTGTGGGATTTTACCAATGTTTTTCCCTAGGAGTCTCCGGGAGTGCCTCCCGAGAGGCAGGTTGAGTTTCAGATTGATTTGATGCATGGTTTGGCTGCGATAGCCAAGGCACCGTATCGCCTAGCACCGTTTGAGATGCAAGAATTGTCTACGCAATTGTAGGAACTACTAGGCAAGGTTTTATTCATCCGAGCAGTTCCCCATGGGGAGCACCAATTTTTTTCAGGAAGAATAGGTATGGGTCGTATAGGATGTGTATAAATTATCGAGAACTGAACAAGATAATGGTGAAGAATCGTTACCCACTTATGAGGATTGACGATATATTCAATCAGCTTCAGGGTGCATCTTGGTTTTCCAAGATTGATCTTCGGTCTAGATACCATCAGATGAGGATCAGAGATGAGGATGTACAGAAGACAACGTTTAGAACTGGTTATGGTCATTATGACTTAGTAGTGATGCCCTTCGGGCTCACTAATTCCCTGACAATATTCATGGACCTCATGAATTGGGTATGTAGGCCGATGTTGGATCGACCAGTGATTGTTTTTATTGATGATATTCTGGTATACTCCACGTCCAAGGAGTAGCATGAGTAGAATTTGCAAAAGGTGTTGGAGACCTTGAGGTGGGAGAGGTTGTATGCTAAATTCTCAAAATGCAAGTTTTGATTACGTGAGGTGCAGTTTTTTAGGGACCGTCATCAACTAGGATGGAATCTTGGTGTACTCGACCAAGAGCAATGTTGTGATGCGTTGGGAGATTGCAAAAAACGCATTAGAGATCTGGAGATTCTTGGGTTTACGTACTCAGTAATTAGGCTTAGCGTCTTTTGGGCCTCGGTTTGGCTACTTCTTTGGACATTGTTGTTTTAGGCTTTAGTGGGCCATCTGAAATCAATCCTTCGGTCTAAGGAAGTTTATTAGGCCTAGGGTTAGGGCCCATATTAGGGGTTTGGGTCCAATTTGGAAAATTAGGCCATAAATGGGCCTAGGAGGAGCAAGTCGTTTTGGGCCTTGGTCTTGGATCATATTAGGTCAGGGGTAAAATGGTCATTTTACCCCAAGAATGGACTATTGAATATAGAATGGAATCCATGTGTTAATTAGGTTTTATTTTGTACTCTTAGCTCGAGGAGTCGTCAGGACAATAGCTAGGGATTTATTTCAGTGAGACTTAGCATTCGAGGTGAGTTTCCTCACTGGGTTTAGCGGGTCTAAGGCACCAAAGACGACCCTTGATTGGTTATGTTGATGTACTTGTTGTCTGTGTGCTACTTGTATGTTCTTGTATATGTGTGTTTATTGGGCGGGCCCTGTTATGCGAGTGTGGGCGGGGCCCAGTATAAGAGAGTGGGTAGGGCCCGTATCTAATTGGGTTGGGCCTGTTATACAAGTGTGGGCGGAGCATGTATCTCATTAGGTGGGGCCTATTATATGGTATGTATGGTATGCGGTATCTTGGGGAACTCACTAAGCCTTGTGCTTACGGTTTTTAGTTTATGTTTCAGGTACTTCTGGTTCCAAGGGGAAGAGCTCGGGTTGACTGCATCGCACACACCATATTGATTCTGTTTATGGGACATACTCTGATTTTTATGATGCTGACATACCTATTTTATTAGGTTGTATGAATACTGTTTTGGAATACTGTTTTTACTTAATTAAAAAATGAAAATTTTGGGTCATAAGTTTTAGGATGTTTCAAATGCACATTGAAAGTGGTGTGGAGTTGGCCCTCGGAAAACCTAGGGTGAGATCTAGTGTTGGGAGCCTTATCTCTGTGTGTGTGGGGGGGGGGGGGGAATTGTTTGGGATATATAGTAGCTTGGTTGAATTAAGGAACTTCTTGAGGAAAGTACGGATATATGTGGAAGGTAGTATGGGCCCGTACTAATGGAAGGAGAGAGTCCGCACTCAATTTAAGGAGGGTTGCGATGAAGCCAGGGAGCTTGTGGTGTTGTGATTCCCCCATGTTTATTCTTGATGTGTATTATGATGGTTTGTATTGGTCTATTTTCATAATTGTGGATTGTGAGGCAGACCAGTTGGCAGTTTTGGTGTTGGGGAGGGCTTGGACTCAAGTTCTGGAGTCGGGCAGCTTGATGACCAGACAAGGGAGTTTATCTCGTCTGAGATTACGTGCAGTATCCTTAAGCAGACTCCTGTGATCTTTGGCACGGTCAACGAGGGTATTCTGGAGATTCTTGATGAGAGGTTGAGCGTCTTTCATTCTGAGATTGTGGCTCTAGTCGGGGCACGTTCTTTGACATTCAGGGAGTTTCGGGCATGTGGAGCACCAGATTATTACGGGGCGAGGGACCCCATTGCAAGCAGCAGGTGGATAGTAGATGTTGCCAACGCCTTCCATACTAGCTGTTATCCCGAGGGTGATAATGTCAGACTACTTTCCCGCCTCTTGAAATATATGGCATGTGATTAGTGGGAGGAGGTAGGGCATTTTGTGGGTGTTGATGTTGTTGATTTGATGAGCTGGGGTGATTTCTCGACTAGGTTCCGAGCTGAGTTTGCACTGGTGATTAAGGTGCAGCAGTTGGCACGAGAGCTCTAGGATCTTCGTTGGACTATTAAGACGGTAACTACGATCACCGCTATGTTTAGGGAGAAGGCACTTCTGGTTTTGTAGTATGTGGCGGACGAGGAGATGAAAAAGTCCTGGTATAATGAGATGCTAGGGAGTGACATTTGATAGTTTTTTTTTGTCGATCTAGCTGCAAGACACTGGAAGACATGATGGCGAGGGCTAGGGAGAGGGAGATTGATTTAAAGATGGAGAAGAAGAGGAAGCCAGATTTTGTGTCTATTGTTGAGGGTTCGGGCAATTGATTCGAGAGGGAAGGGCTAGTAGGGTCAAGGCCACTGTGGAAAGTGTGGTAGGTTGCACGAGGGGACATGTATGGTGGGTGGTTATGGCTGCTTCAAGTGCAGTCGGACAACTCATATTAGCAGGGATTGTACTGCTACCACTACCATCACCCCGATTTTTGATTTGATTTGCTTTCAGTGCAATCAGAGGGGCCACAAGAATGCCCATTGTTTGAGTTTGGCTGTAGTAGGAGCGGTATCAACACCCGCTCCTGTGACTCTCCGGATTACTAATGGCCGCCAGGGTCAGGTAGATGCACCTGCAGCGAAGAACAGGGCTTTCCAGCTGCGGGTGTATACATAACATTCACAATGTTCGCAGATAGTGCTAGAGTGTTGTAAGTCTGCGGGTGTAGCCGTAGCATTCACAAGGTTAGCAGGTAGTGCTAGAGTGTTATAAGTCCGCGGGTGTAGCCGTAGCATTCACAAGGTTGGAAGATAGTGCTATAGTGTTGTAAGACAGCGGGTGTAGCCATAGCAATCACTAGGTTGGTAGATAGCATCTGAGTGTTGTTAAATCGCGGAAGGAACAGTAGTACCCACCCGTTCGGGTGCAACAGTGAGGGTGTGGCAAATCCATGGATTGGATTACGGATTTCCCTAGATGAACTAGACCTAGTTGAGCCAGTGATAAGACCGTGGGAACACCACTGCAGTCGTGGGTTCAAGGAAGCGATGGACCGTTTAATGCTGTTGTGATATAAGGCTACCCTTGGTCATGTATTAATCACTTTTAGCCTTGGATTTGGTGATGTCAAGATTTGACGTATAGTCTCGCTCGATTGGATAAGGAGGTCGTTAGATCCATAATGGCAAGATAACTAATGGAAACTATTGACCGATGAGGATTTCATTCGAAAGTTGAGTGGGGCGACTGTGTGGGAGTCTTTGGTTTTACAACCAGGCCGGAACCCAGTATTTTAGATGATTGGCAAATGAATTGAGACCGGGGAGGTCTCAGTGGGTTTTGGAAACAGCCAGGAGGCAACATATTGTTTCAGGTAGTTCAGTGTTTCTGGTAGTTCAGTGTTTTAGGCAGTTCAGTGTTACGGGCAGTTTCAGTGTCTCGGGCATTATTAGTGTTTTACGTTTGCAAGTACGGATGGAGTAACTGATTGATTGGGTAGTGATAAGTCACTCGCAATGGGATTAAATAATCTCATAGTAGTTGATATGACCCTGTTGCACAACTCTCATCTGAGTCTAACCGCTGCAGGAATGAATCTGCTACTCGAAAGATTATCTTAGCCTTCTGTTAAAGTATAAGTGTTTTGTAGCCGTTTATGGACAGTGACGTTATTTCTCTTTTCAGCAGTAGCGTGAGTGGTGACAGTTCGGTGTGAGGGGTTTGACAGGGAGTCAGACCAATGAGACCTTAGGTTCCGGATTCCAGGTGAAGTAGGAATGGTTTTATTTGAGAGGTCGAAAAGTCGTTTTCACAAAGCTTAAAGAAATACTCTAAGGATGGTTTTAGTAGATCAAGATAGACCGATGTATGATCAGATTTGGAAGGGTTATGGTTGTTTTGCTATCAGTTGAGAGATTGACAAAGAGTTGTTTTAGCACAGGCGAGCTGTCGGGAAGCCAGGTTATGGTAGGTTTCAGGTCTTAGAAGGTAGTAGTGGTTTGAAAGGGTTGAAGGTTCGGGTATTATTTCCGGCATGCATGAACATAAAGTTGGAAACTTTACGTGATTTTTCCACCTTGGGACATCAGATCTGTATGTTGGTGGGTTGTAGTAGGAGTTTAGGGGTTTAATGGATCAAGACCTCCTTTAAAGAAACTAGGGTCTGAGTTTTAAGCATAGTAGATGGTTCTTGGGGGTAAAGTTGGAAACTTTACCCTTTTAAACATCATAATGAAAGTACCTGAGGTTTGGAGTTATTGGATTCGAGGGAAATGGCTTAATGAATCAAGAATTGTTAATAGACTAAAGAACTTGACGAGTTCACAAAGGAACTTGGCAAGTTGATGTAACTATGTCCCGATCATGTTGGAAAGGAAAGAACTCGACGAGTTGATTCGTAGTATCACGATTCTGTGGTTTATAGGTACTCGACAAGTTGAGTCAACTCGGAGTGTTGACATTGACTTTGACTTGGATGTTGAATTTGACCAAGGTTGACCTTTAGGGGTTGTGAAGTACAAAATGGGTTCTAAAGGGTAGTCCTATGTAAGTGTTTGGGCCCAATTTGGAAAATTGGGTCATTGATGGGCTTTCATAAGTTTTATAGATTGGGCCTTGATGGGTGGTGGGTGAAACGGTCAGTTCACCCCAAGTATGGATTCTGGATCACGGATTAGAACCTAATTGCTAATTGGGTGATATTTTGGTATTGATAGCCCAGGGAGTTGCCACGACAACAACTAAGGATTTCTTATAATGGACTTTAACAGTGTGAGGTGAGTTACCTTCCTGTAGAAGTGGGTCGAAGGCACCCATGTCGGCCCACTAGTAGCTGATTATAGTAGAGAGATTGTCTTTGTGATAATTGTTTTGTATGCCACTATCTATTATGCTTTATGTGCTAGTATGCTAAAATATTATGTGGTAGTGGTAAGGGGTGAAATAGACCCCGTAACCGGTTGAGATAAACCGGAGGGTAGATTAGGCACCCATATATGCTTGACAGGGTAGGTCGGGCACCCATATATGCCTGACAGTAATTTTATGCTATATTATTTTATGGTAGTGGTAGGGGTAAAATAGTCCCTATAACCGTTTGAAGTAAACCGAAGCGTAGGTCAGGCACCCATATATGCTTGGCATGGTAGGTTGAGCACCCGGATATGTCTGGCAGGGTACGTCGAGCACCCATATATGCTTGACAGGGTAGGTCGGGATCCCAGATATGCCTAGCAGTATGTGATTATGTGGTATGATGGGGGAAATCATTAAGCTTCGTGCTTCGAATTTTCAGTTTTGGTTTCAAGTACTTATTCTTCAAAAGGAAAGGAGTCGGCATGATTGCAGCGCATCACACTATGATTTTCTACACATGAGATCTTTGGGAGTTATACTATGATGTTTTTTTGTTATGACATGTTTTGGATATTGATTTTGATTATGACACTACTGATGTTTTCAGACTACTGGCTTTTATAATTACGTAATTAAAAATGAAATTTTTGGTCACGAATTTTGGGATGTTACAAGTTAGTATTAGAGCCCTGGTTTGATGTATTCAGACACACTCTCGGGTGTGTATGGACTCAAATCTTGGGTTTGAGAGATTTTTACAAGAAAAAATAATTTTTCTAAAATTTAACAATTAGGGGTTTTGTTTTAATAAAGAACAAGGAGTGTGATGTGTGCAATCGGCTAAGCTCAAGTTAGTTTTCCCCAAGATACCCATACATGTTATGTTATGATATGAATTATGAATATGTGAACTGCATGCTAGATTGGGGCTAAGGATCTAGGAAGGATGCCTTGTATGCCTACTGTATCAGCTTGTAGACCTGCATGCTAGTACTGATCAGTCAGCGATAGGATGGCCTATTTAGGTTATGCCTGATTGTTTGAGCCTTAGAATTGCATGATAATACAGATTTCTGATAAGTGGATAGAATGTATTGATTGTAGTATCTGGGTTAGTTTTTTTGTTATCTGAATGCTGCTTGCTTTGTGCTTTGTGGGACTCTTAGCAATGTGAGCTAGCTATTAAGTGAATATGCTAAGTCACATGTGACACATGTTGGATAATATCAGAGTAATAGACTTGGCCGTATTGTGAGTCTCTTGTCTAAGTCCAACCGTTCTAGGATTGAGTCTTTTACTCAAAGAATTATCTGATCTCTATTGCATGTGACTATATTCATGAGGTAGCTAGTTGAAATTACTGGGAATCTTTCAGCAGCTGAGGACTGGGTGGGTTCGGGGACCTAGGAACGCCTATGATACGCTTCAGTGGGTTAGTAGTGAGGTTTAGTGAGACTTGGGTGCATCAGTTTGAGGAAGTGACTTGGAGGATTCTAGATGATTGTTGAGGAAAGTATCGATAGGTATGGAAGGTAGTATTGGGCCCGTACTACTAAAAGCACATGATCCGTACTCGAATTAGTGAAAGTCTTGAGAATATGAGAAGCTTCGGGGAGGAGAATCCTTGAGTATGTTTTGATCAGTGGTTTTGTGGTTTTTTAGTTTGAAGATGAGCACTCAAGGAGGTGGTTCTGGTTCAAGATTAGGTCTCAGCTCAGGTGGTGAGCCAGTCGAGAGAAGGACTGCCAAGATTTTGAGTTCGTGTTAAATTGAGGAGATGGAAGGTGTTTTCCGCACTAGTCCCTACCCCATAGGAGCCAAGGTTCGGTTCGCCTTGGATCTCCTGTATCGGGCGGCAAGGAGCTGTTGGGAATTGATTGAGCGATCTATTGCGCTTTCTGAATTAGAGACAATGTCTTGAGAGGAGTTCGTGACCCGGTTTGGGGTAGAGGATGTTCCAGCTGTTGCAGTTTCAACTGTTGGAAAGTGAGCTAGTGAGCGTGAAAGGGTGTTTGTCCCTAAAGGATATGACTTACAGAGTCCGAGGATGCGAGATCAATTTGGAGCACCTTGGGAAGAGAGGGTTGTGTCAGGTGCGTATAGTAGAGGGTCCCGAGAAGAGACACACGAGTTCTGATCATCGGGCGATGGCCAGCAGGGCTGAAGTCAGTACAACACGTGCGGGAAAGTGCACAAGGTAGTTTGTGGTTCTAGGGATTTAGGCTGCTACAAGTGTGGCGGGGTTGGTCATGTCAGTAGAGATTGTTCTCAAGGGGGGCAAGCCTATTTTGTTTTCACTGCAATTAGGTGTGCCACAAGAAGGCCGACTTTCCGAGGAGGAGCAGTGAAGGTGCCTGCTCTGGGTATTTTGCAAATCATTGATGGCTAAGAGGGCGGGGCAGGAGCCCCAACAGATAGGATTCAGGCCCTACAGTTTCAGACAGGCGAAGTCCGGACTCCAGTAGGCGAGGGGAGTACTGAGGTGGTACTTACAATCACTAAGCTGATTCAGCAGCTTCGGAGCAGGCTTCAGACAGCTCAGAGCCGACAGACGCTGGTCATGCTTGGAGTTCCAAGTGGGAGATATGGTTCTCCTAAAGGTGTCATTTGGTTTAGGATGCGAGCAAGCTAGGCCCCAGGTATAGTGGTCCATTTAGGTTTTTGGCTTGGTTGGGCCGGGTTGCTTATTGCTTGGATTTTCCGGTCGAGCTTAGTCAGATTCATAGTATGTTCCACGTTTCCTAGCTGCGGAAGTGCTTGGTAGATCGATTCTGCAGTGGTACCATTAGAGGATATTGAGATGGATGAATGCTTGAATTATATTGAGAGACCGGTGGAGATTTTGGATCGAAAGACAAAGTCCTTAAGGAAAAAGGTAGTTGAGCTAGTGAAGGTGCAATGGCAGCACCCGTAAGGGATCAGAGTGGACTTATGAGCCTGAGGAGGAGTTGAGAGAGCACTATCGAGAGTGGTTCGGGGCAGCGGACTTTGTGGAAGATGTCTGATCCAAGTGGGGGAGAATCGTAACACCCGATGGTTCTAAGGTCTTATCTATTTAATTATTTATTTAGTTGTCTAAATCATGTAAATTGTTTTAGGCTTAGATGGATCATATGGAACATAGAGTCATGCACGTACGCGCATCGTACAAGGTGGTACGGGCAACGTATGTGATCAAACTCTGAACCCTAATTTCTAGGGTTCAATCCCTATATAATGTCATTAAGTCACAAGTGTTAGCCTCCTTATCATCCTATATTGTTCAAAAACCCTAATATCGAAGCCTATAGCATCTTGGTGTGCTCTTGACCTTGCAGATTGTATTTTTGATAGTTTGGTGCCTTGGAAAGAAGAGGAAGAAGTTGGTTGGGCCTAGGGTAAGGCCCATATTAGGGGTGTGGGCCCAATTTGGAAAATTAGGCCATAAATGGGCCTTGGAGGAACAAGTCATTTTGGGCCTTGGTCTTGGATCATATTACGTTAGGGGTAAAATGGGTAGGGCAACAGCTATGGATTTATTTCAGTGAGACTCAACATTTGAGGAGAGTTTCCTTACTGGGTTTAGCAGGTCTAAGGCACCAAAGCCTACCCTTGATTGGTTATGTTGATATACTTGTTGTCTGTGTGATACTTGCATGTGCTTGTACATATGTGTTTACTGGGCGGGGCCCATTATGCAAGTGTATGCGGGGCCCGTATCTCATTGGGCGGGGACAATTATGTGAATGTGGGTGGGGCCCATTATGCGATTGTGGGTGGAGCCCGTATTTCATTGGGTGGGGCCCGCTGTATGATATGTATGGTATGCGGTGTCTTGGGGAACTCACTAAGTTTTGTGCTTACGGTTTTTAGTTTATGTTTCAGGTACTTCCTGTTCCAAAGGGAAGAGCTTGGGCTAAGTGCATCGCACACCATGTGGATTCTGTTTATGGGACATACTCTCATTTTTATGATGTTGACATACCTATTTTATTGGGTTGTATGAACAATGTTTTGGAATACTATTTTTACTTAATTCGAAGATGAAAATTTTGGGTCATAATTTTTTGGATGTTTCAAGGCACACTGAAATACATACATATATCGAAGGTCCCTAACATTCAATATAGACTACAACCCTTCACTAAAATATACAGAGTAAAGTACGTATTGAAGTCTCCGACATACAACACAATTTAACATTTACACACTTGTTGGGCATAATTCCAAATTCTCATTCGTGATGTAATCATTTATAACTATAACTATCTTTTATAACTATCTTTATGTAATATGTTTAAAATATGTTATGGGAGATTGTTCACACAATTGAAAGAAATTATATAATCATTTATGCTAATAAGTTTATAACGAAGTTAAAACTCCAAGAAATATATCAGGAATCGGAGGGGGTTCACCCCTGCATATTCTAATGATGCTTGCATGTAAAAATCTAAAGATATAACCTACAAAAAATATACAAAATCTCAAAATAATCAAAGAAATAATTTGTAATTTACACATCGGGTCATGTTTTTGATTACGGAAAATGAGTTTTAGCAATCCACAAAGCAACATATATATATATATATATATATATATATATATATATATATATATATATATATATATATATATATATATATATATAGAGAGAGAGAGAGAGAGAGAGAGAGAGAGACTTAGATTATTTTTTTTTACAAACTATTGTGTGCCAGAATGCACAGATCTGGACCACCGGATGGAATAGAATCAAATGTCATGATTTGAGAGTCTATGATATTAGAATACGATAACATGTACCACATAATCACACAAATTTCAACATAAGGGCATTTTAGTTATTTAACCTATATTAAGAAAGGAAATTTTCGGATTTTTATGGATAACTAATTCCTTTATTTTTAAAAATCTGATTATTTTAAATTAATTTAAATATAAAAATTCGATTTTATTCTGTCAGAATGATAATATGCAAACCATAAACTAGTAATTACATTATGAAAGAATACAAAAAATCGATTCTAGAACTAATAATATACCAAATAATTACGTTGTATGATTGTGATTCAATGAATAATAACAACATTTTGAAAAAATAACAAGTGTAATTCTTAAAAAATAGCAACATTCTTAAACAGTGAGTGTGATCATTATTTAATTCATTCTTCAAGCCTTTCCCATCTGGTCTTCAAGCAATTATTCAAGTCATTTCTATCATAAATTCATTGCCAAATATTTTGTAGTGATACACTTGTAACAACTGGACATTAAACATATAAATAAATAATTACAGCTCTATCAAAATACAACAATAATATTCTTACAAAATAAACTATTGTTGAAGAATGGTTTAGAATATTCTTAAAGAATTTGTATTATCAAGAATATATCCAACAAACAAAACATTTGAAATATAAATACATGAAAAGATCATGTTAACACAAAATGTGACTAAGAAAAAAACAATTTGAATATATAAACCATTGAAGTATAAATAAATTCTGATAGAATACATTGAAGTATTTCCTGTTAAACAAAATATACTTATTGTTAACAAACATTCTCAAAGACATTCTAATAGAGTACGTTTATATAAAGAAATTATGACATAATACATTTTTGAAATAATACTCTATCATTGACCTAAAAATAGAATTAGTCATTTTGTAAGAATGATATAGAATTTTTTTAATTTGTAGTTACTCACAAATACTAAAAGAGTGACACTATACATTCACCATGAGCATTGTCTTTTTTTTTTTTGCTTAAAGTGAAGTAAATTAAAAAAGCACAATATATTTAATTTTGAGAGGTAGTTTATTCCAACAGAATATACTATACAAAGCATAATGTATTCTTACAAAATACACTATATTATGTACATACCAAGCATAATGTATTCTTACAAAGTTTTAACCATAAAGTATCCTCACCTACGGTTTTTATTTGGCTAATTATTATACTTTCATAAGCAAAACAACTATGAAGCTCTGATTTCAGCAATGAATATTCAAAATTTCATAATTTTTCATCTAATTACAACATGTAATTTTAGATTTCAGCAAAGTAGTACTATAAAAAATCTTATTTATACATTTAACAATGTGGGCTGTAATAGGTTAGAATAAATAGGGAAATAAAATATGATCATAGTACATTTTATTTACAATGTTGGTTGAGTCAGACAATTCATTGGCGTGCAAATTTAAAGTTGAGAACATAACCAAAGAATTCTACAATTTGAAAATGCAAAACAAGATAAAAAAAAGCACGCATAACAAGATTTAAGAGGAGAAACAATTCTTGATTAAAGAGAAGAGAGGAGATGTGATTCCTAGAAGAGTTGATAGGCCTGTGAAATTGATTCCATACACCATCCCTATTGTTTCCATGTGATCCAAATATTGAATAAAGCCAAACATT